>NW_023270504.1:20071806-20093738 GCF_011800145.1 Mirounga leonina
CCCTGCTCGGCGGGAAGCCTGCTTCTCCCTCTCCCACTCCCCCTGCTCGTGTTCCCTCTCTCGCTGTGTCTCTCTGTAAAATATATAAATAAAATCTTTAAAAATAAATAAATAAAATAAAAAATAAAAAAACAAGGTCTTCAGATAAAACTCCTAATAATCTGTGCTTTAAAATGACGCATCCATGCGATGTTCTTGAAGCAACTGGGTTTAGTTCTTGGTCGTAGAACCAACTTGACCCTGGGAGTGGGGAGGGTCCAGCCCTTAACAGTGCACACAGTGGTTTTAAGTGCCTGAGCAATTTTGATCCTGCCAACAGCACTCTGAGGGGGCATTATTACCCCAACATTGCAGATGTAGGAACTGAGACCTGCAGAGGTTTAGGAATTTGCAGAGGAGACTCTAATCACACTAGTAGGACAGAGCCAAATTGGAATCCAGATCATCTGACCCTATGTCTTCTGATTCCCAAATGTTTTTGCTACTTGACCATGCTGAGTAATAGGCCCCATTTCGCTGTGACTACTTTAGTAACTAAAATAGATGATTAGATCTAATATCAAGAATAGTTTTGGGGGGCGCCTGGGTGGCTCAGTCGTTAGGCGTCTGCCTTCGGCTCAGGTCATGATCCCAGGGTCCTGGGATCGAGCCCCGCATGGGGCTCCCTGCTCGGCGGGAAGCCTGCTTCTCCCTCTCCCACTCCCCCTGCTTGTGTTCTCTCTCTCGCTATCTCTCTCTCTCTGTCAAATAAATAAATAAAATCTTTAAAAAAAAAAAAAAAAGAATAGTTTTGGGGCACCTGGGTGGCTCAGTCGGTTGAGAGTCCAACTCTTTTTTTTTTTTTTAATATTTCATTTATTTGACAGAGAGAGACACAGCGAGAGAGGGAACACAAGCAGGGGGAATGCGAGAGGGAGAAGCAGGCTTCCCACAGAGGAGGGAGCCCGATGCGGGGCCCAACCCCAGGACCCTGGGATCATGACCTGAGCCGAAGGCAGATGCTTAATGACTGAGCCACCCAGGTGCCCCGAGAGTCCAACTCTTGATTTCAGCACAGGTCACAATCTCAGGGTCCTGAGATCCAGCCCCGTGTCAAGCTCCATGCTCAGTGAGAGTCTGCTTGAGATTCTCTCCCTCTCCCTCTGCCTCTCTCCCTCCTCCCACACACTCTCTCTCTAAATTAAATAAATAAATAAAATCTTTTTTTAAAAAAAGAATAGTTTTGTTAATTATTGGACAGTTATTGAGCAACCCCTGGGTGAGGGTAAAGATAAAGAAAAATAAATCTTTGCCCTTTGGTAGAGTAGTTTTTGATAAAGGGGACATAGCTGTGAGGAAGAAAGACTCAAGAACTCTTACAAAGCAGCATGCAATCTCTTATGAAGGCTATTTCACATTTTAATGTCTCTGGATGATTTCAAATCAATGAAATGTCATAGCATACTAGGTAGCATTTGTTTTCTTTCTCGGTGGCACATAAAATAACAGTGATGCATAATCACTGTCATCTTAGAGTCAAGAAAATATAAAATAATTAAAGAGCCATTTATTTTATAGCAATCAACAAGCATTAGTCAAAAGTAAATCTTTTTTATACATAGTTAATAAAGTTAATATCTGTTACCACAAAACTATAAGTCATCAGTATCACCATTATTGATTCCCACTATCTGGCTCAGGTTCAAGGTCCCCTCTGTCAGAAGCAGGCACAGCAAGAGTCCCTCAGGGTTGGTTCAGAGCAGCCTGCACAAATGCGGCTATCAACTAGGTTAACAATTCCAGAGGACAATATAATGAGGGAGTTAAACATGCATATAAAATCCTCATACAGGGAGAAACATTTGAATAAACAAAATGGTAGGTGAGTTCAGACAGAAGGCCCACACAGTGTTTCTGGAGACACAATGAACGTTGGACTTTCAGAGAAGTCAAATACCAAGGGGTGCAACGGCCGGGGGTGGGGGGGAGGCGGGGACGTCCCGGTGGAGGCATCTCTGTGGTGCAGGGGACAGGAACATACAGAGGGTATTTGGCAAGTAGTGCCACACGCCGGACATATGTGGATCTGTAAGAGGTCAGGTGACAGGGAAAAATAAAAGTGTTACGGATTTTTTTAAATATTTATTTATTAGAGAGAGAGAGAGCGCGCGCGCAAGCCCACATGCCTGCGCGTCGGGGGAGCGGCAGAGGGAGAGAATGTTCAAGCAGACTCCCCCCTGAGCAGGGAGCCTAACAGGGAGGGCCCCCCCCACACCCTCGATCCCACGGCCAATGAGATCATGACCTGAGCCGAAACCAAGAATAGAAGCTCAACTAACTGAGCCACCCAGGAGCCCCATAAAGTGACAGGGGCAAGGACCGGGACAGGATTCAAATCCTGGCCAGGCCGCACATTGGTTTTCGACCTTAGGAAAGTCATTTAATTATTCTGGGTATCAGGTTCCTCCTTTGTAAAATGGCCATAAAATATGTATGTTTAGTGGTGTGAGGAGTAGAGAATGATATTTGTAAAATACTTGTCGAGAAACAGGCACTCAACGAATGGTAATGAAATTGATTAGGAGATTTTGACTGGAAGGACCCAAAGAGCAAAGCCACGCTTTGGGAAATTAACGTGGAATTTGTGATTAAAACTGATTAAAGGAAAGGAAGTAGTAAGGAGAAAACTAGTTAAGATGGCTTTCCAATCGTCTAGGTGAGAGGTAATAGAGTGGAGGGAGAGACAAACCAGGATACGTCGGTGGAGATGCCGCAATCAGGTGTCTCTAGGGGCGGGGGCTACAGATTTTGAACCGTGTCTATGCAGTACGTACTGGAGGTAGACCTTAGGGCGGAGAGCCAAAAAAGCTCGAGAGGAATCCAGAGGCTTGGAAGTTTGGCGCCCAGGTACGGGAGAGCCGAAACCGGGGTGGATGGGGGGTGGGGGTGGGGGGCGGGTTGTAAAAGGTTCTCCACCGCAGCGGCCTAAATCCCGTACGCGGGAGAAACTGTGTCCAGGGCCCAGGCAGTAGTCCGACTCCGCAGAGGAGGAGGGGCCGGCGGAGGCGGGGCGTAACCGCGTCTCCGCCCCGCCCCCCGAGCCCCGTCCGCCGCGCCCGCCGCGCCCCGCCCCGCCGCGCCCCGCCCCGCCGACCTCCGAGGGCCTCTCCGCGGGGCGGAGTCCGAGGCGCCGCTCAGCCGACCCGGGCCCGTTTGCCCTAGCTGCCCTTGCAGCCGCGAGTCCGCAGGTGCGTCCGGAGGGCCGCAGCCGCACCATGCTGGGCGTGATCAAGAACTCGCTGTTCGGGAGCGTAGAGACGTGGCCTTGGCAGGTCCTGAGCAAAGGGGGCAAGGTAGGCCCGCAGGGCTGCCGAGGACCTGAAGCGGGGCCGCCCCCCACGCACCGCACCCTGACCGGGGCTGGAGCGGGTTCTGACGGGCAGGTGGGACAGCGGTGTGCCCCACAATGTGCGTTTTGGCTCCTGCGGGAGGCACGGCCTTCCAGTGCCCAGCACGTGAACTGGGAAGGAGGAAGTAAAAGGGAAGTAGGGAGCAGCGGGCTGAGGGCTCTGCTGGGAGGAGGGGGGACAAAGAGGAGAGATCGCTTTAAGAGAGGAGTCCCGGCGTGGCGATAGAACAGCGCCTGTTGAATGCATTAGTTCTTTTAAACATCCTAAGCATACCGAGCATTTGCTGAGAGGCCTTTGGGTGCAAAAAGACCGAAAACGTGCTTGTCCTCAAGAAATTCCCAACTACTGGAGAAATGAGTATAAAAGAACAAGATCTGTGCTCCAGAAGTAAACGTGCAAGGGAGGGAGCATAGGGGAAGGACCGATCCATTCTGCCAGGGGCTGATGAGGGGGACTTCCCGGAGGAAGTGTCTTTAGCTGGGTCTCTGGGATGTTAGGAGGGCGCAGAAAAGGGAAGAGCATGCGCAAAGGCCCAGAGCCGTAAAATGGTATGCTGGCCAGTGGAACTCCCAGAGTTGGGTTCTAGAATACAGGATGGGTGAAGAGGGCATAACTGCTCTATCCCCCCAAATTGACATCAGTGCTAACACAAGCAAATTGGACTGCCCCCTGAAAACAAAGAGTCTGCCACTAGATTATAGTCTCCTTGCAAGCCCGTACTTTGTGCCCTTTGTATACTCAGCTCCCCGCTCAACACCTCATATGCTAAAGGACTGTGTTGTCTGGGGGCCCAGTTTTGGTACTTAGTGCGCTGATGGTCACACAAAAGCCCTCAACCAGACTCTAGTCTGGGCTCTTCACGCAGCTATAACCAGAGGCTGGTCACTTCATCTGTCTGTCTCTGAGTTCCCTCAGCTGCACTTAGAATGACCAAGTTGAGCCCAGATCAGGGGCGACATATTCAGATGCCTACAAGCTTCCAGGCAGGCCATGGAAATGAGTGAAGCTGGCAGTGTTAGACTCTAAGGCAAGGTGGGGACTGAGGCAAATCCGAGGGAGAACTCAGGGCCCCCTCTACAAAGGGCAGTCATGTTGCTATGCAGGGATATAAACCAGGGTTGCCAGATTTTTAAGGAAAACCAGAAATCGAGATTCTTCCTGTGAACTCTCCCAAGTTAAAAGTAATGTATTCAACAAGTAATTATTTGTTGAGTGCCATCTGCATCCCGGTCACTCTTACAGGCAGTGGGGATAAAGCAAGGGACAAAACCAACAAAAACTCCTGTCTTCATGGAGCTTATCCTTTAGTGGCTAATGCACAAGTAAACAGGTCAAATACATCGTTATCAGATGGTGATCAAAGCTGTGAAGAAAAACAAGCGGGGAAGGCAGGAAGGATTAGGGAATTTGAGGAATGAGGCTGTGGTTTTGAGTAGGGCAAATCATGTCAGTTTTACCTGGTGGCAACTGCCTACCAGTGTTCGTAAACTGCCGGCCACGGGAATCTGTCTGTGGTGAGACTGGGCCTGCGTGAGGTGTGCACACCAGTCTGTGGACTCGGCCCAGGAATGTCTAGGATGCTTGTTGGCCCTAACGTTTAAAGAATCCCCATGTTACCAACAGCTCCCAGAGAGCTCTCCTTTCTGTAGTGGAATCCAGCTCCCTCCGTCTTTTTGGGTTAACAGACAATTGCCAATGCAGGGTCTGGGCTGTTCTGCGACCTGTCTGTCCTCAGATCTCCTCCCTCGCCCATTCCTGGGTCTCAGTCTGGAGTCTGGAGTGGAGGCTGATTCCAGTTGCCTACTTCCCAGGCTCTGATGTCAGACAACTCGCAGCGAGGTTCACCCAGAGGGAGGCACTAGTGGGAGCAGGACGGGAAGAAGGTGTTTCTCCCTCTCTTTCTCCGAACTATCAGGTCTCTGGCACCAAGAGCTTCTCTGTAGCTCCAGCTTGTTCTAAACAGGCCACCATGGTTCTAGCGTCCAGCGAATGATCCAGGTATCTGAGCGCAGGTAACAGAGAATCCTCCCTCTACGTCTCCTAGGGTACTCACCAACCTCTGGGTTGCTTCCCTGTTCCCTGTTGGGCATCTCAGCTCTTCTGTTATCTATGAAATAAGTTTCTTGGAATGAGGTGCCTCTGTTCTCTGCCTCTAGCAGTTTCTGTTTCCCTTTAGACCCTTAGTAATAACAGTGTCACCTGCCACTGATTTGGTGCCTCCAGGGATAAATACAATTCCCTGATAAGCATCTTCCCTCAACATTTGATGGGAATATGGCGCCATATGAGATATTGCTACCAGGCTGACACAGATCTTTTAACCTGAATGATCTCAGTTTCTGCAGCTGTAGAATGGGTATAAAAATCTTTCTCATCTACTCCCAGACTAATTATAAATATTAAATTTTTAAAAAACATGAAACTGCTTGGTAAAGTCATGCACCCTACAAATGTAGTAATATCATTATGTCAGAACTCATCTCAGCTCTGCTCTTGCTAGCTGTGTGGTCACAGGCAACTTACTTAACCTCTCTGAAGCCGATCACAAGAGGAAATAATAATTTGTGTCTTCTAAGAATGTTTGGAAGTTTAAATGAGATAACCATTTGTTGTTCAACAAAATATCTAGCACTTGGTTGGGTATGGTAACCACTAGCTTCCCCTTACAAGTAATTTTGGGTAAGCCACTCAACCTCCTAACCACTTTGAACCCTGAAATTCCTCAACTATAATATGAGAATGACAGTGCCTATATGACAATTACTTAACTATTCAAAGATAGTTATATGCCTTTTTAAAAAAATATACAAATTCAGGGGGATATTATTTTGAAGACAGACTCTCCCTGAAATTATCTTTCTTGCCCCGGATAGCATCTGGGTCAGGAACTGTTGCCCACTTTCTTGGGCCAAGATAGATGGCAGACAGTGGGCCCCGTGTAGCTCAGGTTTGGGCTCACCAGATGTTCAGGACTGATTGTGGTGGGGAGGTCCATGCTGCTGCGGAACTTATCAGGCACCTTCCACATTGCTTCGGGAAGGAGGGGGACACACTGTGCTCTGTGTTGGATTAGGTGGGTCTTGTGAATGCTCAGAGCAGAACTGATATGAATAACTGACATCTTAATGGGATTTTTTTCCAACCTGTGCACGTTGCTAGGACGGGTTAGGACCCGACAGCCCAGGTTTGAATCCTGGCTCTACCACTTGCCCACTGTAACTCAGGCAGGTTACTTAACCCCTTGTGCTCCAGTTTCATCTGAAAATAAAGATTAAAACACTCGCTTCTTCACAGGATCATTGGAGGGATTGCATGAACACATCCATGCAAAATATTTAGAATAATACCTGACACATAGAAAGTACTGAGTTAGGTTGGCTATTATTATTATTATTAATTTTCTTAGAATGAAAAAGCTGGCTTCCAGAATCAACATGGATACCCACCCCAGCAGGTGGCAAAGAAAAAAACTGACCTTGTAGAGGACCTTGCAAATCCCATAGCAAGAGGCACTGTTGCAAGATCCCTGTCTGGGATTTGAATTTGACCAGGGTTCCCAGGGAATGTTGAAAATTGGTGTTTGCGGCCATGGGCCAAATCCTCATCTGATTGGAAGCATAAGCTAGCTGGATCTGGGACAAAGGTGGGCTGTTATGTTCCATGTGACAAGGACACACACTAAAGACACTAAATTTGAAGAATCAAATGTGTTAGCTGTGCTAATTTAGGTGCTTTTTTTTCCTGCGGAAATAGAACTCTATTTAAATTCTGCTCCCTAAAGGACTAGAGTAGTTTTGTAATATCCATTTCTCAAACCTAAATCTTCACAGTGATCCAGTGGTTCAAATGAGAGTTTATGGGCATAGATGCTATCAAATCAGATGGGACCTGCTGTAGTACCACCTTAAGACATTGTGAGTTTGCTTTCTTCCAGCATAGATACAGTTAGACTATTGCTCATCTGTCTACCCAGCCATGTCTATTGTATTCCTTGTTCTTAGAGTAAAACCGGGTTTTACTCCACAGCCTCCTTTCCCACAAATACTCCTAGTACCTACCATATGCAAGACGTGGTGCTAGATGCTAAGAGATACAGTGGTAAACACAGACAGCCCCCGACCCCATGGGGCTTATGGTTGCAGATGGAGGTTAAGCACATTATTATTCAGTTATAATTACAATAACTCCTGTTGTGAAAGTCCAAGGGGCTATAAAAAATATCATGGGAACTTGTTTTTTGTTGTTGTTTTTTTTTTTATTATTTTATTTATTTATTTATTTGACAGAGAGAGACACAGCGAGAGAGAGAACACAAGCAGGGGGAGTGGGAGAGGGAGAAGCAGGCTCCCCGCTGAGCAGGGAGCCGGACGCGGGTCTCTGGGATCATGACCTGAGCCGAAGGCAGACGCCTAATGACTGAGCCACCCAGGCACTCATGGGAACTTGTTTTAAATGAAGATCCTCTTTGAGGATGTGACTTTTAGGTTGGGACTTTGGGATAAGTAGGGGTCCATCAGGCAGGGACAGGAAAGAGGTACTCCAGGCAGAAGAGGAGGCAGGTACAGAGGCTCTGAGGCAGGAATGACCATGGCATTGAAGGAAATAGCAGAAGGCCAGTGAGGAAGTGCTCTGGGTGTGGCTGGCAAGGTAGGTAGAAGCTAGCTGGTGCCTGGACCATCTGGGAGAGGTTAAGAACTTGGTGAACGAGTGCTTTCAGGTAGGACATTCATTAACATGTCAAGTGATACAGAATGCTCTGTGTATGTTCCCTGGGCAATCTCAATTTCGTTCACAGCTTTCGTTACCCCTTTTGCTGATGACTCCCAAATTTATCTCCCCATGTCAGTCTCCTGCTGAGCTCCAGGCCCACATATCCAGCTGTGCAATGAATAGTTTGCTCATCTGTAACAGGAGGCAGATGAACTGATAGATATGAAGGGGCCCTTCTAGCCTTAGTGTTCTCTGCCTTTGGAGTTCATAGGAAGGAGGGATCACTCAAGAAGAGGAGGTGGAGTTGAGCCTTACAGACTGGCAGAATTATGGGGCACCTGGGTGGCCCAGCCTGTTAAGTGTCTGCCTTTGGCTCAGGTAATGACCCCAGGGTCCTGGGATTGAGCCCCGCATCGCATTGCATCGCATCGGCATCGCATCAGGCTCCCTGCTCAGCAGGGGGTCTGCTTCTCCCTCTCCCTCCGCCCCTCCCCTCTGCTCATGCTCTCTCTTGCTTGCTCTTTTTCAAATAAATCAGTAAAATCTTTTTTAAAAAGATTGGTAGAAGTATCATGGGGGCCTTGGCTCTCTGAATCAAACTGGATTCCTTTCTTGGCAGCGTTTCTTTCCTTGCTGTGGACCCTCTGCCTAGGGAAGAGGCTGAGAGCACAGATCACCTATACCATCCCCAGAACTCCTTTCTGCACCAGGACCCCTCCCATTCAAAGTCCCACATTTGGATCACAAAGTCCGTTGAACTAATTTGGGGTAGATGAAACTGACTTGCACTCAGCTCACGCGCGGGGGAACAATGGTTACAAAATCCTCCCTGTGGCAGCCTAGGAGTTCTTCAGGGGTCTGGCCCCAGCCAGAATCTCCAGCCCCTCTCTCCCCAGCCTTTGCTCTAGGCCCAGTGAAGCACTTGTATTCTTCACCTGCCGCATATTGTTCTTCCCCTTTGCTCTTGTACATCTATGGTGCCCGCTACCTGAAATCACCCTCCCTGAACTATCAGAACATTTACTACATCATACGATAATTTCATAATCTTTTCACCACCCCACTAGACTCCCCTCCAAATCCATAGCACCTGTCAGAGGTTTTCAATAATATTTCCTCAATAAATCCATGCATCAGTGACTGAATGTCCAGTTGGATGATCTATAAGCACCTCAAGGTCAGCCTGACCTCGCCAAGCACATCAACACACACCCTGCCCCCCAGAATAACCGAAGTAGGCCTCTTCTGTGTTCCCATGCTGCCCTGCCTCTCCTCTTAAATATACCATCAGATTATACCCTGGTTTCCTGGCTACTTCTATTAGACCACACCCCTCCTGATGTCAGAGACTGTGTCTTTCATCAGTATCTTAGCACCTGTTACAGTGCTCAGCACATAGTAGAAACTGCATTGTTGGTGGTTGAATGAATAAGAGAAGGAAAGAAAGAATGAAGGAAAGAGCCAACCAGCTCTTTTCTCCAGTGAGAGCTTGTAATTGGTTTCTCCATCTGTGAGAGAATAAGCCGCATTCATTGACTTTAGATGCCCCTCTTCAGACTTGGACACAGGCATACAAATGTCTGTCAGAAAGAACTAACTCAGGAGCTAAAGGAAGATACTGAAAAGTGCTCGCATCATCCCCCATTTAGTACAGAGTCCTGTAGTTAGCATTAGACTAGGGTTTGGAGCCTGGAATTCTGGTTCCAGTGTGATCACTTAGTACCTGTGTGTTCCTGGGCAACTCAGTCCCTCTGGTTCCTCATTTCCTCTTTGGGAAAATCGGTTTGATTGGATGAACTTTAAAACCGTTTTCAGGCTGCAGTTCTGTGAGTCACAGAGTAGCATTTCTGGAATTTTAAACATAAGTGGCAAGACTCAATGGGACCTCAAATGAAGGGTGAATCTAGTCTCTGCTGTGACAGAGCCAGAAAGAGCAAAACACTCCAAGTTCATACAACATGGTTTGCTACTGAAGGCCCTTTGGAAATGTGACACTTTCCAAGGGGAGGGCCTCACAGCCATCCTCGGAATTAGTAGCCACAGTGGATTTGATTTGTAGCCTCTTACTCCTAGTCTGGTGCAATTTCCCCTGTCCCAAGTGAAGGGAAGTTGATGAAACTGGCATTCAGAAACCTTTCAGATTTCCCGGGGCCCTTTCTCACTATTCTCCTTTCATTTTGCATTACCAAAAAACAATAGGTATTTTTTTTCATTCTAAACATAGAATTATAATGTAAATGTACTTTTTCAGACTATACAGGCCTCATGGCCCCACAGTCCTACCCACCTCCAGAGAGTCATTCTGTCCCCTTGGGGTTTGAAAAGTTTCAATCTAGGATGTCACAGGAAGGCCTATTTGCCCAGCCAGGGTGGGCCAAGTCCTCTCTCAGTGTCTGTTTTTCATAATCATTGGTAAGAGAGGCACTCCTTAATCAATAAATAAACACCCATTGAGCATCTAATTTATGATGCTCCGTGGCATAGTTTTTGTCCGCAAAGATTTTATAGCAGATTTTTCAAACTGCACCAGTGTTCCGTTACCAGATAGCAAAATCAATATAGAATACATCTTTCTTCTTTTAGTAGAATAGAATAAAATTCACTTGAGTAGAGTAGAAGTCAACAGGAAAGAAAGAAAAGGTTAGTATCAGAAAGCTTCCCCTCCATAAGGGTAAAGTATTATTTGGTGAAACTTTGTTTCAATCACGTGTATGTTCTTGATAGGGCATGATATAAAAATGCATTTCTTGTTTTGGAGCGTGATTCTTTTTCAGGTTTGAAAAACACCAGCTTATAGCATATGTTCAAGGAATACGAAATTATATCATATGAGATATCAAAGGACAAGGAAGAAGAGGGGGGATGGAGGAGGAGGGCTGCGTGGGTCCATAAGGCAAGGGATAATGACCTAAGGACAGAGACTCCCAGGGAGAGTGGTCATGATGGGCGGGGGGGGGGGGGGGGCCGCCCGGGGGGGGGGGGTTGGGGGGGGGGGGGCACTGGGGCTGGGCGTTCAGGGGGAGTGGGGGGTACGATTTAGCGAGATGAGTTGGAATGAGGAGTCAAGTCTGGGAGTACAAGTGAAGAGAACAACTCTGATTCTTTTTTTTTTAATTTTGTGAAAATTGCCATGGAGATCTTTTATTTTTATTTTTTTAATTTAAAGTCAATTAATTAACATATAGTATATTATTAGTTTCAGAGGTAGAGTTTAGTCATTCATCAGTTGTATATAACACCCAGTGCTCATTACATCACGTGCCCTCCTTAATGCCCGTCACACAGTTACCCCATCCCCCTACCCTTCTCCTTCAGCAACCCTCAGTTTGTTTTCTATAGTTAAGAGTCTCTTCTGGTTTGTCTCACTCTGATTGATTCTTCTTGACCTGCAGCCCTGCTTCTAGAATGAGGCTAATCCTGGGGCCTTTGAGTTTGTGGCATTGTTGTTGGATCTCTTTCTTTCCTCCTTTCCAATTTTCTTCTTCTCATTTTCCTGGCTCTCCTGTCATTCAGATGTTGGATCTCCTGGCTTGATCCTCTGATCTCCTTTTCTGTTTTCTACATCCTTCCTTTTTACTTGACTTCCTAGAAGATTTCCCTCAGCTTTAGCTTCTGATTTCTCCCCTGAATTTTTCATTTCTGTTGTATTTTTAATTTCTAAGAGCTCTTTGATCTCTGAACCTTCTATTTTTCTAGCATTCTGGGGATGTTCTGAGTGGCTTGGGATGCAATATTTTCTCTTATCTCTCTGAGCGTATTGATGACTTGAAGTTTTTTCTGCTGATTCCACATTTGTAAGAAATCCCAGAATCTTCTCATGGCGCTTCATACTCCTACTGTCTCTTCTACCCTGTCACCATGCCCAGGTTCGTTATGGAAAAGTTCTTTAGCAGTTCTTATGACTGGGTCATTACCGCTTATTCTAGAGTAATCACAGGTTGCCACTTTTAATCTCTTAAGCATGTATATTCTGTTTCTAGGAAGATGTCTCCTATGAGGAACGGACCTGTGAGGGCGGGCGGTTTGCCACAGTGGAAGTGACAGACAAGCCTGTGGATGAGGGTCTACGGGAAGCAATGCCCAAAGTCATGAAGTACGTGGGAGGCACCAATGACAAGGGTGAGTATCCCCGAGGGGTGTGGCTCTGGTCTCAGAGGCAAGCTTGCTAGGTCTCATGTCATCAGGGGAAAATACAAGGAGGGGCCACAGAGCACCTGTCACCACCTGCTTCAGTAGCATGTGAACTTGGGCTGTGTGCACAAGGACACTCTAGGGGGACCACACTGACTTCATCCCAGCCTACCCCTCGGTGTGTGGTATCCCTGCTCCATATCACGGACACATGCTTCTCTCCCAGGCGTGAACATACACTCTGGGGGTTTTAACCCTATAGTGCTTAGAGTATCTTTGGATTGGTTGACTGACTGAAGAAAGCCAAGTCACAGCGCCAGGCTAGCTTCAGACTTGAGACCTCTGCCTCCAGGCTGAACATCTCTGCCCCGTCCCCCGGTAGCTCAGAACCTGCAGAGCGCTGAGGCTCAGTGACTGATGAGTATGGTGGGTCCTCGGCTCTGTCCTGGCAAATGAAGGGCCTGAGAATTTTTAGGCTGTCCCACTCTTAGACATGGCAGTCTGTGCTGGCTGTGCCCCGATTTTTCAAATGATGGGCCCGAAGTTTCAGTGTGCCTGTCAGTATGTAGACCATATTTAAATATGAATTTAACTCTAAAGCTCTCTAATTTGGACTGCTCTTTAGAATCAGTGCAAACCCAAAATGGGTCAGAAAATGAGGTGAAAAAAGAGATGTGATGTTTAATTTGTAGGATATTTCTCAAGCTGATAATTTAGAAAGTCAGAAACTGGTATTAACCTCAGTTACATTTAGTAGCACCAAAGTAATCAGGCTTTGGATGATAAGGCAACCAGTACGAGGTCAGGAAGAAATCTTTTCCTTCTTAATACTGTTGCAACTTTTTTTTAGAAGAATATATGTATAAAAATGATAAAACTCGGGGTGCCTGGGTGGCTCAGTCAATTGAGCATCCAACTCTTGATTTCACCTCAGGTTGTAATTTCAGGGTATTGAGATCAAGCCCCAAGTCGGGCTCCATGGGCAGCACAGTCTGCTTCGGATTCTCTCTCTCCCTCCCACTCCCTCTCCTTCTGCCCCTCCCCCCCAATAAATAAATAAATCTTTAAAAAAACTCTTTAAATGATTAAACCTTAAAGAAAATCTTGAAAATAACAAAACAGCACCCCTGATCCATCTTTTTTAATACAATCCTTGTTGTCTTCTGAATGTATTTCTTCAGGGCTTTTTAATAGACCTTTAAAATTTAATCATAGTGTTTGTGCAATTGTACATCCTTCTGTTACTTATAGTTACTTATAGCTATTTTCCACTATTGCTAGTCTTCTGAAGCGTAATTATTGATAGCTACACTATATTGCACGATGTATAATGTGTCTAATTTACTTAGACATATTCCTGTTTTGAACATTTATATGGCTCCCAATTTCTCACAGTTAACAAATTTTGCTACAATGAATATCCTATTACCTAGAGCCTTTCCCATATTTTGGATTACTTCCTTAAAATTTATATTTAAATAGTAATTAGAGGGGCACCTGGGTGGCTCAGTCATTAAGCGTCTGCCTTCAGCTCAGGTCATGATCCCGGGGTCCTGGGATCAAGCCCCGCATCAGGCTCCCTGCTCAGCAGAGAGCCTGCTTCCCCCTCTCCCACTCCCCCTGCTTGTGTTCCCTCTCTCGCTGTCTCTCTCTGTCAAATAAATAAATAAAATTTTTAAAAATTTTTAAAAAACTAATTAGATACTGAAATATTTACAGTCTTGTTATATATTACCAAGTAATTTTTTCCAAACGAGTTGAGTCACTACAGTTCTATTTCCAATATATACAAATAAGAGGTGTTTCATATGTATCTGACTATACATTTTTAACACCTACCAGGTTTGTTATCAATTTCAAGAACAAAACATACTGTCTTGGAGGAGGAATGAGACTAGCAGATTTTCCACAGTCCTGAGCAAGTTCTGTCTGTAATACCCACCTCACTCTGTGGGTTTTTCTGTTTTCAGGAATCGGAATGGGGATGACCGTTCCTATTTCCTTTGCTGTGTTTCCCAGTGATGACGGCTCCCTACAGAAGAAATTAAAAGTCTGGTTCCGGATTCCAAACCAGTTTCAGAGCAACCCACCGGTTCCCACGGATGACAGCGTTAAGATAGAGGAGAGAGAAAGCATCACTGTCTATTCCCTGTAAGGAGATGATTCTTTAGGCATCCAAGGGTAACACCTGATCTCCATAACCATTTCTTGACCATCTGCAGTGAGCATTTGCATTACATTTATATTTTATTCCAGTTTTATTGAGATCTAATTAACCTATAGCATTGTATTGACTTACGGTGTACAACATATAATGCTTTGATATATATAAATATTATGAAATGATCACCACAATAAGTTTAGTTAACATCCATCATAGTTACCATGTCTTTTTCTTGAGATGAGAACTTTAAAGATCTGCTTTCTTAATAACTTCCAAATATACATGACAGCATTGTTAACCATAGTCACCTTGCTTTGCATTACATTCCCAGGACTAATTTATCTTATAGCTAGAAATCTGTACCTTTTGCCCACCTTCACCCATTTCTCCCGCTCCCCACCCACATCCCATCTCTGGCAACCACCAATCTCTTCTCTGTATCAATGAGTTCAGTTTTGTTTTTGGGTTTTTTTTTTTGAATTCTACATATAAGTGAGATCATAGAGTATTTTCCTTTCTCTGTCGGGGTTATTTCACTTAGCATAATGTCCTTAAGATCATGCATGTTGTCACAAATGGCAGATTTTCTTTCTTTTTTTATGGCTGCCTAATATTGCTTCATATATCACATTTTTATCCATTTATCTCTTGATGGACCCTGAGTTTGTTTCCGTATCTTGGCTATTGTGAATAATGCTGCAGTGAACATGGGAGTGCAGATAGCTCTTCAAGATACTGATTTCATCCCTTTAAAAAATTTTTTTAAAAAAAGAAGATAATGATTTCAATACCCTTGGATATATACCCGGAAATGGAACTGCTGGATCATAGGGTAGTTCTACTTTTAATTTTTTGACGAACCTCCATACTGTTTTCCGCAGTGGCTGCCCCACTTCCCATTCCCACCCACAGTACACAAGGGTTCCCTTTGCTCCATAGCCTTGCTAATACTTATTTCTTCTCTTTTTGATACTAGCCATTCTAATGGGTGTGAAGTGGTATCTCACTGGGGCTTTGATATGCATTTCACTAATGATGAGTGATCTTCAGCATCTTTTCATATACCTACTGGCCATGTGTATGTCTTCTTTGGAAAAATGTCTATTCAGATCCTCTGCCCATTTTTTAATCAGAATGTTTGGCTTTTTTGCTATTGAGTTGTAGGAGTTTTTTATATATTTTGGCTTTTAATTCCTTATCAGATGTGTGATTTGCAAATATTTTCTCCCATTGAGTAGGATGCCTTTTCATTCACTCTCCCATTGAGTAGGATGGTTTCCTTTGCTGTACAGAAGCTTTGTAGTTTGATGCAGTCCCATTTGTTTATTTTTGCTTTTGTCGCCAAATACAAAAGATTATTGCCACGACTGATGCCAAGAAGCTTACTCCTTATGTTTTCTTCTAGGAATCTTATGGTTTCAGGTCTTATGTTCAAGTCTTTAATCTATTTTGCATTGTTCTTTGTATATGGTGTAAGATAGAAGTCCAATTTCAATCTTTTGCCTGTTGCTATACAATTTTCCAGACACTGTTTATTGAAGAGACTGTTCTTGGCTTCTTTGTTGTAAGTTGGTTGACCATACATGCATGAGTTTGTTTCTGAGCTCTCTATTCTGTTTCATTGACCTATATGTCTTTTTTATGCCAATGCCATACTGTCTTGATTACATTAACTTTGTAATACAGTTTGAAATCAGAAAATATGCTTCAGCTTTATTCTTTTTTTCTCAAGATTGCTTTGGCTATTTGGGGTCTTTTGTAGTTCCATATAAATGTTAGGGTTGGTTTTCTATTTCTGTGAAAAATGCCATTGGAATTTTGATGGAGATTGCATTGAATCTGTAGATTGCTTTTGGTAGTATGTCACAATTAATTAATTGTATTAATACAATTAATATTAACATATTCATTAACAATTAATTAATTATTAACAATATTAATTCTTCCAATCCATGAGCATGGAATATCTTTTTCATTTATTTGTGTCTTCTTTAATCTTCTTCATTAATGTCTTACAGTTTTCAGTGTACAGATCTTTTGCCTCCTTGGTTAAATTTATTTCTAGGTATTTTATTCTTTTTGATACAAATAGGTTTATTTTCTTTATTTCTTTGTATTATTGATGAATTAAGTTAAATACTGAGTCTTGACAATTTCTCATTTCATTTTCTTCAGTTTACAGCACACAAACATTTGCATTATGTCTGAATAAATACTTTGCCAGTTGCCAAATTAATGTGGATAGAGTATCCCCACGGCTTAAGCTGAACATCTACATTAGCCACAGTAGGGTTCTGGGAGACTCAGGGAATATCTAAGTCAAGCTGTTGTTTGGGGTCATGAATACATAAATGAGTACATGAATATATATAGGACTTGGGGGCCCTCCTTTTTACCCCATGCTCTTCTTGAATGCCAAAAGGGCAGGGAGTATTTGCCAGAACTGGACTGCCCACCCCCTCAGTTGTTCATTGTCCACAGTCCTTTGAGCAGAGCACACAGGCATCCTATTTTCATTCGTATCCTGTTTCCAGAGCCCCATTTGGGGTTGTGTTCCTTTTGACTATAGAGCATTAACAGGTGCAGATGGTTGCATGGTTTTATTCTTTGGGCCCAACCTCCCTTCAGAAACCAAGTCTGTTGTAGAGAATCAGTGACTCCCCATTTGTTAAAACCCTACTTTGTGACAAGCACTGAACCATGTACAGTCACAGACCAGGATCTTTTCCAATATTAACTACAGGTGTGGATTTGGTTCTACTCTAGAACAACCTGAAGAAAAATAAATACACAAATAATCTTGTACTGGACAGTTTTTGTCCGCTCCCAGGGGCCTCCAAACCTACTTATTTGGCTGCCTTGCCCCAACACTGCAACCTGAGGGTGTAGCTTTCTCTGGAGCTAACACTAATGCTGGGAACGTGAGCTGGGCTGCTCTGGGCAGTCGTAGGCCGGGTGACGCACGCCCCCCAGAGGACAGTGAGTGTACTGCAGCCGGGCCGCTGGCCCTAGAACCTCCGGCTCCTCTACTCCACTCATCCTTCAGACCTCCCAGCCTTCACTACAGAGGCTGCAGGGAAAGCAAACTCTAGGTAAAGAATATCTTTCCCAAGGGCAGGGACTAGGGTGGGGAAGCGAGGTGGCTGCAGTACAAAATTTAAGGAGGCACCCACTTTCACAATTGTCCAAGTGCAGGATTGGCACTGTGAGTGTGTGCCTCCTTAAATCTTGGGTGCCGTGTCTTGGGTGCCACTGTCTCACCCGCATTCCTTCTCCCTCTTCTCCACTCTCTTGCCCATGTGTCTTGGGAGGCAGCCTGGGGCACTCTAGTGAACAAGTCTATTTTAGTTTGAATCCCACTCAGCCTCTCTAAGACAGTTTCCCCATCTGTTAAGTGCCCATAGCAACCTACCTCATAGGACTTTTACTAAAGAGTATCTTTCAGTAGTTAATAAGATGCTTCTGTTTTTACAGATGACTTAATGTGTGTGACCTGTGGGAGGTTTCAGTAATTATTTTTTCCCTTCGCCCCTTTTGATTTCATAAGGAATGAGGTTGACGTGATTAAATCAGTTCACGTAAGCCTCCAAGTAGATGGGGCTGTTGTTTTAGCAAAGCCAGGGTAATGAGCAGGTCTGATGGTTTTCTTTGGCCCTTACCTTTTTAGTATGGAAATTCTCAAACTTATAAAAAGATAGAATAAGATAATGAGGGGCACCTGGGTGGCTCAGTCGTTAAGCGTCTGCCTTCAGCTCAGGTCGTGATCCCAGGGTCCTGGGATCAAGCCCCGCATCGGGCTCCCTGCTCAGCGGGAAGCCTGCTTCTCCCTGTCCCACTCCCCCTGCTTGTGCTCGTTCTCTCTCTCTCTGACAAATGAAAAAAAGAATAAGATAATGAAACCCTGTGGAACCCATCACTCACCTTCAATAATAACTCAAGGCCAGATCTGTGTTGTGTGTACCCTCACAACTGCCACCCAGCCCCTCCACTGGGTTATTCTGCAGCGAATTCCAGACATTATATTTTCCTCCATAAATACTTCAGTGTGACTACTAAAGACTTTTTAAAATACAATCCTAATGTCTTATTACTCCTAACATTTTTTTCAGCATGTCATTAATGTTATAATAATAGAAACTGTCCAGTGTTCAGATTTCCCCCACTACTCTGATCATTTGTTTTTAAAGTTTGTTTGAACCTGGATCCAAATAAAATCCATCCATGGCAGTTGGCTGGTACACCTTTTAAGCTTTTACTAATCTGTGGCTTTTCTCTCTACCACACCTTTCTATTTTTCAAGGCTGCTTATGGATCATTTGTCCTACTGTTTCCCATAGCCTGAATTTCCATGGCGTTTTAACATGTCCTCTGCCTCCGGCGTTGCCTGTAAGTTAGCAGTTAGAACCAAAGGCATGGGCAGCTTCAAGTTGGCGCCTTCGGCCAGGATGTTTCATAGGTGGTGGTGTATACTACCATGGGGGGCTCATCCCGTTTGCTTGCCTCTGTTTTTGTGATGTCAGTAACTGTAGATCACCTTACCTAGATGCCTTGCTTCATTTGAGTTTGTAAAATGATCGTGTCCTCCATTTTTCCTTCACTTATTAGCTGGCATACTTTGATAAAGAGAAACCTCCTCTCGTCTGCTATTTGGTTTCCCTGAGATGGAGTCACAGAAAAAAAGGCAAGACACCTTCTCGTTAGCTTGTTGCCTTCTCTTGCCTGTTTTCAGAAGAATGATTTCATTCCTGAACATGCTCCGCAGGGAAGGTGGCGTTGGTCTCTGTTTTTCTGAGGATCAGTATAAACATACGAATTGAAACATAACTGATGTGTTTCAGTTCTTTGCAGTTGTTCTTACTGTTGCTCATGTTGTCCTATCTTTGGCCAGTGGGAGCCTCTTCAAGTTGGTTTCCTAGTCCTTTTGACAAGACTCTAGTACTCTATGGTAGCTTCCTTGCTGTCTGGTGTGACAAGATGTTCCAAGCACATCTTGGCATTTCTTGCCCTAGAGCTGGAAATAGCCATTTCTCCGAGGAAGCCTAGTTCCTTACAGTGGGACAGGGTATCTCTTTAAAAGGTACTATTAAAGTCAGGTCTGTGGAAGTTTCCTATTAATTCTCTGAAACCTAAACAGATGAATGTGATAAATACGCTGTCTAGCATGGCTCTGTGAATGTTTTTTTAAACCTAACCCATGGTCTTAAATTAGCATTGTTATTCCTCAACTAGCCACTTGGTGTCACTGCACAGTCAAATGTGCATTTAAGAGTCCCTTACTGTGGAAGGCAGAGGGAATGAGGTAGTAGAAGGCAAAAGTACTATTTCAAATACACGTAAGTGTATTTGCATTAGATGGCAAAATTAATTCTAAAATGAAAGGCTCGCCTCCTTAATTCAGGCTTCCTTTTGTATGACCTCATGGAGAGATGTTCAAAAGGGATGATGCATTTATTAGTGGTATGTATTACCAGTCAATGGATAGAAGGCTAGGAAGGAATAACACTATCAGAATCTTCTTAGTAGTCACAAGAGGCAATAGAAGTATCCTCACACTTGTATGAGTGGCCATATTCCAGGTCCCTCTGTGTTCCCCAAAGGCCACTTAGGTTACAGCTCAGCCTCCTGAGGGCAGTGCAGCACAGGGTTCAACAGAGACCAATGGCAGGAGAGGGTGATGGTTTTAGTGAAATGTCTGGCCAAAAGGAAAGAGTTGGAAACAAGGAGTTTGTTGTCGGGGTGACCTGTGATCCAGTCCTAGCTCTCCTGCTCAACAGCCGTGGGACCTTTGGCGTGTCGCCGAGCCTCTCTGTGCCTCAGTTTTCCCAAGTACAAGATGGGGTAAGAGTACCTAACACACAGGGTTGTCATGAGGAGAACACATGGTGTCCGTAGATGCCTACAATGTTGGACGTTAGGTAGACACTCGGTAAGTGTTAGCCTGTTTTCCTGTTCTTGACTTCACCTCCCTCTGAGAATCAGATAAAGTTTTACTAGAATTAACAACAAAAAAGTCAAGCAACGACAGATATACTTCAGTTCAAACCACAACTCTCATAATTATGAGTTTTATAGCTGGGCTTTCTGAGCTTCAGTTTTCTCATCTATAGAATAGAATGTATGACACACTGTTGTTAGGGTCCAGTGAAGTGTGTATGTGATACAACTTTGTCAGCCACAGGGATCCTAGGGGTGCCGCTGTTGTCCTTTCTGAATGCCCAGGCCCTAACCGAGGCCACTGGCAGCTTGGAACAGAACTTTGGAAAGAACTGCTAAGCCTCAAGGGTGTTCCGTATAGGAGAGCTATAGACCAGTGTTGGCCAAGTTCCTGGATAATTCCAGCGCCCATCTGTAATCACAGGAGGCTCTGGCCATGGGGGACATAATACAGTTTTGCCTCCTTGGTCTGCTCAATGCCTAAACTCTGCCATTTTGATTTCAAGGAGCCTCACCTGATCATTCTATCAAAAATAGCACCCCTTCCTTTTCTGTCCTCTTACCCTGCTTGATTTTTCTTCACCTCACTTATTCTCATCTGCATTATATACCTATTTGTTCATGTGTTTATGATCGTCTCCCTCACTAGAATATTCTTGAGGGCAGGGTCTTGGGTTATCCTCTAGTAAGTGCTCAGTTAAAAGTTGGGGAGTAAGTAAGTGAGTGAAAGTCTTGGTCCTTGCCTTCCCTGCACTTCTCTTTTTCTTTTTTGCTCTCCTCCCTAAAGATCTTGGCCCCCGCCCATAGCTTCAGCTGTCACCCTACCATCCATAAATCTCCAACCTGACCATAAAAAAATTCTCAATTCTCAAAAAAAAAAAAATCTCCAACCTGACCATCTCTCCCCCTCTCTTAAATGCCTTAGCATTCACCAGACTCAACATGATGACCAAGATGAGGCCATTTACACATTTATTCATTCATTCAAAAAAACATGTATTCATTGTTCACTTATTCTGTGCCAAGAATTATTTTCAGTGCTCAAAATAAAGCAGGGAACAAGCAAAATGTCCGCTCTTTGAAGCAGGAAAAACATCCTAGTGGGGAAAATAGATGAGAAACAAGTATCTTTGGTATTTCAGGCCTGTGTTATTCATTTATTTTTTTAAAGATTTTATTTATTTAGGGGCACTTGGGTGGCTCAGTTGTTAAGCATCCACCTTCGGCTCAGGTCATGATCCCGGGGTCCTGGGATTGAGCCCTGCATCGGGGCTCGCTGCCTGGCAGGAAGCCTGCTTCTCCCTCTCCCACTCCCTCTGCTTGTGTTCCCTCTCTCGCTGTGTCTCTCTGTCAAAAAAATAAATAAAATCTTTTAAAAAAAATTTTTATTTATTTTTTGTCAGAGCAAGCGGGGCAAGCGGCAGACAGAGGGAGAAGCAGGCTCCCCACTGAGCAGGGAGCCTGACGCGGGACTCGATCCCAGGAGTCAGACGCTTAACAACTGAGCCACCTAGGCGCCCCAGGCCTGTGCTACTTCAGAGATGAGAAGTGGTCTTTGCGGACTAGAATTATAGGGAAGCACATTTCTTTTTTTTTTTTTTTTT
>NW_023270504.1:20093748-20115375 GCF_011800145.1 Mirounga leonina
TTTGAGAGAGAGAATGAGAGAGGGAGAGAGCACATGAGAGGGGGGAGGGTCAGAGGGAGAAGCAGACTCCCCACCGAGCAGGGAGCCCAATGTGGGACTCGATCCCAGGACCCCGGGATCATGACCTGAGCCGAAGGCAGACGCTTAACGACTGAGCCACCCAGGCGCCCGGGAAGCACGTTTCTTACTGAAAAGCCTTCTGGCATAAAGTATCTGCCAGTAAGATGGACAGGTAACAGGGTGATGAACGCTTGCCTCGGAGGAATTCAAGTATCATCTGCCCAGACGAGCAGCAGTTACGCTGTGTAACGTGTGTGCTCGTGGCAAGCTTGGTTCCATTTGGCATGTGTCTCTCGAGTACCTCTGACACTGAAGCCACCTCACTTCTGAGAGGCCTGCGGTGACAAGATTCTGAACCTCAAACCTAGTTAATCACCATGTCCCCCCACAATGGGTCGGTATCCCCCCAGTCCTTTACAAACAGGTTCTTGGAAGAGGCTTCAATCGCCATTTCTGGGTGGATGAGCCTGAGTCAACGTGGCTGGTGCTGCCATGTCTCCCAAGCACCAGCGCCCCCCGACCCCCCGGGAGGTGTCTCCACCTAAGCCTCCCCAAGGTCTCCCGAATCAATACGTCAGAAATGGACCTCAGCTGCCTCCCCAGAACTATTGCTGTGTCCTTCTGATTCTTCGTGGTTCTTCCACCTCTGCCCCTTGCAAGGTGTCCTTTCATCACCACCAGCCCTAGAGCACGGGACCCATCCCACTCCCTCCCCCTGCCTCTCAACTCTGCCCGTGGGCCTCGGGCACACATTAGGGTTGGGCACAAAGCCCAGGCTGGTAATAAAATGAGTCGGGGGTTGGGTAGACTTTGGGTTGGGTCCCCAAATGTTTAGCCAAGCAGCGAAGCCTAGTAAAAATGCTTCATCGTGGCATCTAATCCACAACACACCCCACCCCGTGTCCACCTGATCTCAGGGCATGCCCCCCCAAACACGTCCACATGCAGCATCCACTTCCACTCGCCCAGCTCCTCCTACAGCCCTTCTCCAGCTTCTCCTTGGTGGAAGCCATGTAAGGCCAGGCATTTTTGTCATATTGTTCATTGCTGACATCAAGACATCAAGAAGAGATGCTCAATAAACAACGGCTTAATATCAGGTCTTCTATAACGCCTTCCCTTCATGTTCTAAGTCAGAACCAATCACTCCCTATTCCCCACCCCCGGAACATTCCATCTGTACCTTCTACCTTCATTCTAGTGCTTCCTTCTGCCCTATATAATCTTTATGTGTGTCGCTGCCTGACCACTAGAGTTAGACCTCACAAGGGCACAAAGACGTCTTTGTCATCTTTACAGCTCTGTGGTGTCTAGCTTGTGTTTTGTGCCCCATCACGCTCAACTCAGTAAGCATGGTTCAGTCTGACTGAATGAAATGCCTTCTGGGGTGAAGCCTCTTTCCCGTTGACATGCAACTATCAGCTCCTAGTCTTACACTTCTTTCGCCTAGCACAGAGCTACATGCATAGCAGACCCTCCCCAAATTTGTGTTGACTTGTTGATTGTTAAAGGCTCAGACCATGCATTTCTCCGTCAACCCCACTGCATGCCTCAACCATTATGATTTCTTGCCTCCTGGGACCAAAGCCTCCATCTGTTAGCCTGCCTCATCCCCGCCCCACAAACCTCTTCCAGACCTTTGTAGTCAGCTCCTTTTGTGTTTCTGGAATCCAGGGGGTGTGTGTGTCTTTCCTCGGTTCCCATAGTAACCAAAGTCTTTGTTCCAGTACTGAACTCTGACGTGGGGGGAGATAAAATACAGTGCCCTGGAGGAGAGCTTCTTTGAAGATGGAGACAGAGACTTGTTAATAGGCTTACAAAAATAATGTGTAGACTTCATGTTTATGTCCTTTGAGGAGCTCAAAGTGCTTTACGAGAATTCTTGAAGTCACACTCTAACATGCTTGTGAATGCGGAGACTGTGGGCACTGTGTTGCCCTCCACGTACAGCTTGGAAGCTGGGGCGGGGGGGGGGGGGGCGGCGCGGGGCGTGGAGGGAAGAGGGTGGCTTATCCCCAAACAAGCTGAGGAGCCAGCACTAGGCCTCTGCTGTGTATAGTAGGGTCATGTGCCTGGTAGGGTTTGGTTTTCTGGCTTGTTTGTGCAGTTCTGTGCTTGGGTGAGGGTGTGTTGGTTAGACCGGCCGTGAGGAGAACACATGGATCTGCTGTTTTCTAGCCCATTCGCTTTGCTTGTTTTCTAGTAGAATGTTCCATGATGAAGCAAGAGGGAAATTTTTATCTTCGTTATCAGCATCTCAGTCAGCCTGGGAATAAATATTTTTAAATTGTTTTTGTTTTGTTTTGGGAGGGTTTTTTTTTTAGTGAATTTAAGAATCTGCAGACGATGACATTCTCCATATCACTTGCTGGGTCTCTGTATTTCTCAGACAACTCCTTCTCCAGTGGCCCTTTCCAAGGCCACTTCTTCCACCCACTACCTGGGGACTAGGATTCCCAAGAGCAAACTGCTGACCCTCAGTCTGCTCACCATCTAGGCCCTGTCTCCCTCCTTACCATGATTATAGCCAGTACCTACGCACTGAAGACTCCCAGGATCTGTCACTAGACCCACCTCCTTCCCCAATCAGGATCTCTGGCTCCAGTTCTTCCCAGGTCTGAGGAGATTTGCACAGTGCCTGACACACACTTAGGTACACAATAGTTGTTGCATGAATGTATTTCACAGACGCACCTTCATATCAACATGGCCCCCAAACCATAATATCAACCATCCCCACTCCTCCTTTTCTTCACCCTAGCATCCCTAGCAGCAGTTTCTATCCAGAGACTTCACTGGAAAGCCTAGAGAATCCTCGACTCCCCCTCTCCCTGCCCTCCCCTCGCATCAGTCACCTCTCAAGTTTACCTTTGTCCAGAGGCCTTTGCCATCTCACACGTGGCCGTTCCTGGCCTCCAGCGAGTCCATCTCTTTCCCTCCACTGCCGCTAGAAGGATTTCTCCAAAACACAACCTGATCATGTCAGCGCCTTACTTTCAAAGCCTTCGTAAGTCCACCTTTGCATCTAAGATCAGGTTCAAAGTCGTCGGCATGGCATTCATGGCCCTTCCCAGTGTGGCTCCAGTTAATCCAGTTTCCCTGGCTGGATTCCCACCACTGTCCCCTTACTGTGCTTCAGGTTTCATTATACGAGTGAGTGAATGTGGAGGCAGACAGTCTTAAGTGCAGTCATCTTGAGGCCTATCGATCCGAAGACCTGAAGACGCTAACTTTTATTGTTTACCCCAGAATTGTTGATTTAGCCAAGGGATTGAACATGTGTCAGGTACTGTGTTAGGTGCTCAGGCTACACCCCAGTGTACAAAAAGTGACAAAGATTCCTGCCTTCATGGGGCCTATATTCTACTGGGAAATTCAAACCATAAACAATGAACACAATTAGTGAATTATATAGTATGTTAGAAGGTCATAAGTGCTGAAAAGAAAAGAAAAAAGAAAGAAAGAAAGGAAAGAAAAAGAAAGGGGGAGGGAGGAAGGGGAAGAGAGTGAGAAAGAAAAGAAAGAGCAAGGAGAAAAAAGGAAAAAGAATGGGAAGGGGGAGTGGGGTTAAAGATTCAATAGGGTTTTGCAAGAAAGCCCAATCGAGAAGATGAGATTGTTCATCGAGCCAGCTCGTTACTAGGCTCTCTTCCTGGGTTCCTGATATTACTTGAGATCCCTGTCATGCCCCTCACCCCAGGAGGCAGGGAACTGGATGGCTGTTCTGAGCAATTGCAAAGCAACAGTAACAGCTCCTGTTTGTTGTGGGCCTACTTGTAAGCCGGCACTCTGCTGAGCAGTCCGCCATCTTGTCTCCCTTCATCTTCACAATAGCCTTCGAGGATGGATATAATCAGCCCTATTTAACAGTGGAAGGACCTGAAGGTTAAAGAAGTTAAAGCATTTGCCCAAGACCATGAGCTAGAAAGGGGCCAAGGTAGGATTGAGCACACAACTAGCACTTTTGCCACTGACTGATGAGTGAAGGTATTTGAGGACCACTCTTTCTTTGGACATTTCTAAAACCCAGTAGCCTAAAGAGCCAACATGGCTCATTTTCAAGGATAATAATCGAGTGTCACAGCATGAGTGCGGGATGCAGGGGGCACTCAACACCTGCCCCTACGTTCAACAACTGATTCGTCTCAGGCAAGTGGTTCTCAACCTATAGACGTTCTTTGAAAGTAATTCCATTGTCTTGCTGGCTTTTATTGCCAGAACAGTCTTTATCCTTAATGTCCATCCTCGGTCTACTAATGCAGTTTCCTCTCATTCGAGCCTCAGTGAAGCTAGAGTTCAACTTTCCTCATCTGCCTTATGATCTTTCTTCAATATCCTTGAACCAAGCCTCTTCTATTCCGAATTGGTCTTGGCTGTGTCTGTGTACTGTAGTGATTGTCTAGATGTTGGAAGAACCAATCCCTTAAAGATGAAATCCTGGGTGTTTTTACATCAATAACCCTGTAAACAACATGCTGAATGCTCGTTGAGCATGACTAACCACTTATAAAAGAGCAAAGCATGACTCAGAGAACCCCACCAAAAATAATGCATTTCGCCTAATCCTGGCCTGGTGCAGATTCAGACTTTTGAGTCATAAAGCTCATTAGAAATGGGGACATATTTGACTCTAATAAAGATTTTAGTGCAACTCAGATTTAGAGTGGTATATTTAGGGTAGGCCACAGGATGAATTTTGGAGCGTAGGCAGATGACGTAAGGAGGGAAATAATCATCTTGAAAAGGCAAGCTTTATTCCTTCTCTGTCCCCACCTTCTGCCATTAAGAGAAAAGCCTGATTTAGGAAAGTCTTGTTACTTACTAGAAAAAGAAGGCTTTCATGATTTGTGCAGGAGAAGGGATTTATTAGAAGTGATTTCTTTATTTGGGGCATGCTTAAAGCTTGCCAAGGGGCCTCCCAAGACTTCCTCGGGTCCTTGCCTTTGGTCGCTCTGTGTTTTTAACAAAGCTGCTATGTGTCAGCGCTGTGATGTGCTCACTCATCAGAAAGGATCTGCTGGGGGAGAAGCATTCGCTGCATCTCTAAGCTATAACTAAAGTCCCTGCGTCTTCCTCCTTCCCCAGCTGGAGACAGAGGAGCCTAGAGGAGGAGATGCCAAGGCAGGAGAGAGCTAGAGAGAAGGGCGAAGGCACGGCCTAGGGGAAGGGCAGCCTACTGTCACTCGGGGACATTTCAGGAAAGAGAGGAGAGCTCACACTTAGTACTTGACTGCCGTGTTTCAGGCTCTGCATTAGAGTTTTCACATCCATTATTGTATTTAATGCTCATCACAACCTTGGAGGAAAAAGATAGCATATCCCAGGTGCACAAACAAGGATCTGAGGCTCGGGGGGGCTCAAATCCACCCATCGAGGGAGTGGCAGATGTGCCATCTCACTGCTCCAGCATGCTTGTCATAGTGAGAGTAGCAAGTGACTTCTTTTTTTAAAGATTCCCCGCTCTCAATAAAATCTTAAAAAAAAAAAAAAAGGCACCTGGGTGGCTCAGTCGGTTAAGGGTCTGCCTTCGGCTCAAGTCATGATCTCAGAGTCCTGGGATAGAGTCCCACATTAGGCTCTCTGCTCAGCAAGGAGCCTGCATCTCTGCTCTCCCTCTGCCTGTAACCCCTCCCCTTCTGTCAAATAAATAAATATAATCTTAAAAAAATAATAAAAATAAATAATAAAAAAGATTCCCCCCTCTCTTGGAGATCACGTCTTCCCTTAACCAGCCCTGTACTCTCTTCTATCTCAGGCAGTTCGGTGGGTATGCGAAGGAAGCCGACTATGTAGTTCATGCCACCCAGCTGCGTACCGCCCTGGAGGGCACGGCCACCTGCCGGAGTGACGTCTACTTCTGCACTGGCTATGACCCTCCCATGAAGCCCTACGGACGTCGCAATGAGGTCTGGCTGGTGAAAGCATGAGTAATTCGCTGCACTACAGCTTCCCAGATGTCTGTTTCTGTGTCTGCTTCCTGAGGGGAGAAGGAGGGAGCACAGCTTCCAACTGTGTCTCCAGCTTCACCAACTTCCCCTTCAAAGCCATGTATTGCCAATTTTATGAAATACGCATATTCCGTCTATGTTCTTTCTCTCCTGGTAGGAGCTCAGACAGCCAAGATAGACAGCATCCTTCGAACTGACTTGGAAAGTTCTGTGGTAGATCAGAAAAAAATCCAGCAACATTTTCCTAGCTATCTGGGTCACTCAAAACTGATCTTTAAAAATGACTGAACCTGTATTTTTGTGGTGGAGGAAAAAATGTGATTTGTGCATGATCTTTCATCTGTGATTCTTGCAAGACCTTTGTCTGAAAAGAAACTGAAAATAAAGATCTTTGACTTAAAACAGCTGAGACAAATCCAGAGTATAGTTATTTCCAAGACTGCACAGTCTTATAAATAATATCGTTATAAGTACTAATGGTGATGTTTACTGTGACAGGAATCCCATATTTAGTTCCAGAGTCCTTCAGAATACAAAACCAAAGATCCCGGAGTGGAAGGATATGTACCAGATGCTTGAACATCCCCACATCACAGACATTTACCACAATCGAGTCGTAGGGATTCTACAATCGGAAGTTGAGGATCCTGTTTGCAGCTGTGGTCCACGAAGGGTTCCAGGGGGGACAAAAGTAAACCAAGGGGGAAAATCATCACATTCTGATAGACGTCCCTGGAGACAGGAAATCCGCTTGCAGGATTTATTCATGGGGATAAGGTGAGGTGAGAAAAAGCTGAGGTCCAGTTTCATAAGCTGAAGAAGAACGTGCCATTTGGCCTGCCGAGAAGGAAAGGGACCCCCCAAGGCTGTGAGGGGCGGGTGGGAAAGTAGCTGAGCTGGAACAGAATGTGTAGGTAAGCAAGAGGACAGAAGAGCAGGACAGTTACAGGGCACGTGGAGAGTATGCTGATCCTCCCAGGTGCACCAAGGCCCGGCCCCGTCAACAGCCTCCCCCCTTTCCCGCCACCCTACCCCCACCCCCGGGGACCACTGGACAGGTTTTCCGGGAGAAACCCACCTTGGCACCCATCAGAAAGTTACTACATAAACAGTGAGGAAAGAAACAAAAATGAGCTTGAATCCTCATGAGGAAGGGTTCTCACTGGACATAAAATGGGGTTTGCTAAGGAAAGGGGTGAGAGCCATGCCGTCACCTTTCCTGGCAACCGTTCAGAATAGGGATCTCTTCTGAGGGGCGGGCCGGGCCCCTCTCTGAGGATCAGTGGGAAAGTACACCGGCCACTGAGTCCTGACCACCAGTCAGACCCCGTGCTGGGTCCCTCACATCATCCCCATGTACCCCACATACACCCCCTAGGAGGGAGGTACTGTTGTGACTCTCACACACAGCTGAGGGCCCACAGACTCACACACTGAGCTCAGGATCAAGACAAAAGTGCAACCACGGGGGCCTTAGGTCATGTCAAAGAGTTTGAATTTTATGAAAAGTAAGTGAATGACTTTGAGCAGGAACATGATACTGTCGTGTTTTAAAGGGAAAATTCTGTCCTTGGTGTGGAAGATAGATTAAATGGGAATGCACCTGGTAGTAGGAAGACTAGTCACAAAACTCTAAGATGACGGAGGCCTATAAGCTAAGATGGTGGCCTGGGGATGGGGAGAAGGGGACAGTTTGAGAGAAACAAGGATCAACAGGACTTGGAGCGGAACAGGTGAGTGAGACGAGGGAGAAGGGGTCAAGGGCAATGCCCAGGAAGTTGGCTTGGACAGGGTGGATGGGCCCGCTCTTGGTGGTAGGGAGCACAGGCACAAAGCAAGTGATCAAGAGCAGTGTCCACAAGACAGTGGTTAGGCCTGTGGAGCACCTGGGGGAAGCTGTCTCCTAGACAGTTGGAAGGAGGGTTTGATGCTGAAGAAGAAACCTGAGCTGCAGACATATGTGTGGAGGTCATGAAGATACTGATGGAGTGGATGAATTATGGCCGCTCCCAGGGAAAGGCTGTGGGGTAAGAAGAGAATGTAGGTGAGAATTCAGGGGAACCCCGATGTTCAGAGAAGAGCAGAGGAAAAGAGCCTGACAACGATTGAAAAGACATGGCCAGTGGTATGGGAGGAAAACGAGAAAATCAGCGAGGAGGAGGTGACCAGTGAGTGTTACTACATCAGTAAGTGCCATGGAGTCAAGTCTGCCTCCACTGGACCACCCTAGGCCATGTCACCATCTCTCTTCCCTGGACTCCTGCAATGACCTCCTAACTGGTCTCACCTCCCTTTGATCCGTTTCTATGCAACATCCAGAGGGACTTGGCTTTAAAACTCTCCTTTGCCCTTGAACTGAAGGGTACACTCCATTTCATGCCCTGCCAGGCTGTGTGATTTGGCCCCTGACCACTCCTTCCCCTTCCTATCTCTCTAATGTCTTCCTTCGATCCTCCAGCATCGGTGAACTTTTACTTCCTTGAACATACTAAGCTCTTTATTGCCCGGGGCCTTCACCCTAGCTATTGTGTCTGCCGGAAACCCTTTTTCTCTCTTTTTCAAGCAGCTGGGCCTTCTCATCCTGTAGGTCCTAACTTAACCCCCTCCTCCTCAAAAAGGTCTTCAGTGGCCCCTCCGTCTAAACCAGGGTCCCCCATAGCTCTCTATCATAATGTTGTGTTTATGTTTTCCTTCTTAACACAAACCACCATTTGCAGTTTAGAGACTTATTCTTTTTCTCTCTCTTGATAATAAGGAGGAGGCCCATACCTGCTTTGTTCCCCCTTATGCCCCCCAGCACCTACTTTAGGGCCACATTTAGCTGTAAGTAACAGACAACTGAACCAACAGCAGCTTAAACTAAAACACTTTTATGTTCTTACATAGCAAGAAATCTAGCAGTAGGCTCAGCAGCTCAGTGCTTGCATCTCTGTGCTTGCTTGCTGTTTCCCTCGCGGCTGCAAGATGGTTGCTGCAGCTCCTGCCATCACGTCCATGTTTAAGGCAGGAAAAAAGGGAGAGGAGGAAATTTTTTGAGGAATTTTTTGAGGAAATTTTTTGAGGAATTTTTTGAGGAAACAAAGGCAGAAGCCCCCCCAGCAGATTTCCATTCATATCTATTGGGCCAGAAATGACAGAGTCACCCACACCTGCACCAGAGATGGGGAAACTGTGTGTTTGGCTTTCCAGCCTCTATAGTGGGGAGCAGCAAAGGAGAATGATATTCAGAATGGCTTTGGAGTAGTTAATCTACAGGGGTTCCTGCAAGGGGACAATGAGTGGGGGTGTATACCTGGAGCCAAGAATTTGGGACAGTAGGAAATGGGAGACCACTGGCTAAGGCCAGATTGCAAAAGATCTTAAAGGTCTGAATTCTCCATTCTCACTTCTGAGCTGATGCAAATGGCTCAGGAGCACTTTGCCGCCACTCCTGGCAGAGTCTCCCGCTCCCCCCATCTCTCCTCTCTCCCCCTGTGAAAGCCCAAAACAGGGGAGGGTCTGTCAAGGTGAAGAAGGGATTGGTTTTCAGTCTCTTACCCCCAGTAAGGACACGGGGTGACCGCATGCTGGTGATATAGTGAATTCAGAGAGAAGAGGGACAGGAGCAAAGGAAATAAAATGTTTATCCTCAGTCTGGATTTAATAATGAAAAGCAGAACCACAGAAACCAGGGTTTCTAATTGCCAATCTATGGACTAGTAAAGCAATCTCCTTTCCTGACTCCCAAGTACTTTCTTGTCTGTATCCTTCCCAAAATAGAACTTTATGAAAAGACCCTCTGGCCCCATCTCAATCCTCCTCTCCCTGGGGTCTGGATTAGAGCAGATGGCTAACATTTTAGGTTATTGTGTAATGAAGTTGGAAAACAGGAAACAGTAAAGTACAGATATTAACAAATATCTAAACTATGCTCAGGGTTTAATGCTCGGGATCACAGCCTAGCACTGCACATATAAGGATGCTCTGCCTTTAGCCCAAAGCCATCTTCCCATGACATTAATATCCTTGTATGCTTTGTGAGCACCACCCAGTAAACCCTGTCTTGTACATAACACAGCCCAATACCATACTCTCCTGCTTACATGAGTGCTTAAGGGCCATCAGGTGATTGTGGGTATAAATACAGTGGAACATTTCACTAAGCTCAGGGAATTGGTCATCAGTTATTTAAGGAAGACTTCCTTCATTTACATTTGGCTTCTCCACTCTTGAGTAATATTACTTTGATCTTGAGCACAGTAATTAAAGCTTCATAGCATGCCACATGGATGGGCATTTATTTGGTTGAATGCCATGGATCTTGCCTTTGAATTTATATTCTTGACTAGCTCTAGGTTTTCTCTTTAGAAATACTGTGTTTCTGTGGCAATCATCATTTGGGGAGAGACCCAAGCAGTATGCTGAAATGCAGACTCGAGAATCAGCCTGTGTAAGGTGGAAATGCCAAAGTGGACGGGAGGTGTGGCAAGAATCGGTATAGGCTACGTGGAGCAATCTGGTAATCAAACTTCAAGTAAAACTTGAATTAAGTTTTCCTTGGCAATGAATTCATTAGACCCTCATCAAAAAGTCATCTTATGAGCTGGCTCAAACCCAGCTTCTTCTCATGTCATGCCTCTTCTTTCCTGGGCTCCTTATCCTCCAGGAGCATGAGCATAAATGCTGGTTCCCCTACGGGGCCCCTCACTTTCCCCGCTCCGTGCCTTTGCTCACACTGCTCCCCCACCTAGAACCTCCCCATGCCTCCCAGTCCCTCCTCTGCCTGTCCCGCAAATCTCAGCTGAAGAGACTTCACATTCTTCCCGGATCTGTGCCCCCACCCGTGTCACCCCCAGAGCATGAGGATATGTGCACAGTGGATGCTCAGTCTTACTAATGTAGATTATTTTGAATTTTTAAATGAGAGCCTTGGGTAACTAACACTTATGGAACATTCGTCATGTCCCGGGCACTATGCAAACTCATTACATGAATTACCTTATTTATCCTATACAACAACCCCTTGAGGTAGTCCCGGGCTCTGCCATCTCATTCACAGATGAACTGGGGCAGCTCAGGAAGGCTCACTAACACGCACCAAGCTGCAGAGATGGCACCTGATAGAGCCAGGGTGGGAACTCAGGAAATTTGACTCCAGAACCAAACACTCCTAAACATTCAGTTCGATGTCTGGTTTCTTCATCTGGCAAGAAGGAAATGAGGCCGGGAGGGCGTATACTGGGTGGATGCTCCCTCCTCCCTGTGTAATTTATTCTGAGGCTCAGCCAAAGTGGCAATGATATAATCCCTATATCCCCAGGGTATATGCCGCTGCCTGAAGTTTCGGTGAACAAACCCCAGGAACTTAAAACTCCAGAAACAACACAGATACCCAGCCGCAACCTGTTTGCCACCTGTCGGACCAGCAGCCTCATCTGTCATGTCTCTCTCTCCCTCTACAGATTAAAATCCAGCTAAGAGAAGGTCTTGGGCCACCCATGCAAACACAGGACCCTTGCCCCTCCTTAAATACTGTCTACAACATACTTTTGAATATATAATGTGTGTCTGTAATGACGCTGTCTCCACTCTGATTTTAGAGTCCTTTCTGATGGGCCACCAAATGGGGGCATTCACACAGGGTGTTTGCCTGGCAAGCAGAGTGTGCTGCATGAACGGAGAGGCTTACCCTAGAGGCAGAGTCCAGTCAATCCTCGACAATTCTAGAAACCAAGAGGAACCTTCAGCACTTGATTGTACCTGCAAAAACTCTGTGGAGGAAGTGGAGTCATGGGAGTCCACGTAATTCGTAGGAGAAGGGCGTGGTGGTCGCTGGAGAATACTGTGCTTGATTCCTTCCCTCTCCTGGAGGATGAGGTGTCCCACCGTCCATCCAGGCTAGCCGGGGCCAGGTCTCTCACCTCCGTAGGAATTCTGGCCCATCTTACTCTGTCCTTGTGATTGCAATCTTTCCCTCTCCCCTGGCTCTCTCTTCTCAGCACAGAATTGTCTCACACCCTCCAGTTAAAGCAAAGAAACTTCCCTCGGCCCTCTCTTGCTTTCCAGTGCCATCTCAGTTCTCTCATTTCCTCCACAAATTGCCTTACAAATTACTTGACACAGAGACTGTTCATTTCCTTTCCTCTCATTCACTCTGTTGATAGACATTTAGTCTAGTCAGAGGATGGGTTGGGATTGAATACTTGGGAGTCACCAGCACATGGATGGTCACAGAAGGCACGGGTACGATCTATGACAATTTCTCTGAAATTGATCTTCATTCGCAAAGTCCAGCAGGTGCATTTTGGTCTTTATCAGGGTAGATGGTTCCTCTGTACCATTTGACAGAGACCCCCGCCCCGCCCCTTCTCCATGGCGTTCCTCCTTTGGCCCCTGTGATCTCTCATTCTCAGGTGCACCTACCTCAGATTACTCCCTACTTCCTTCATGGCCTTCTCTCTTCCTCCCCTGCCCTTAAGTCACTGGTGTTCCCTGGGGCGCCGGGGGGGCGGAGGGGCGGGGTGGGGTATCCTCTACCTTCTTCCTGCCGCATCACATCACTCTGCACACCCTCCCAAGGTGAGCCCATCCACGATGTCACAGATCATACCCGTGCCTTCTGTGACCATCCATGTGCTGGTGACTCCCAAGTATTCAATCCCAACCCATCCTCTGACTTAACTTCTGTACGCATCCATCCCATCTCCTTCCAAAATGTGTCCCTGCAGGCATGTGGAAGTAAGAAATGGGTCCATTGCTGAGACAAACACTGAACCGCCCCCCGCCCCCCGCTCAGTGACACAAAGACATAACAAAACCTTTGAAATAATCACTTATAGGGGTTAATAGGTCATTGATAAGACCAGCCCTCATTAAGGGTCTTTTTTCTGGTAGGAAAGGAGGCAGATGTATTCATTTATTCTTCAAGTGGCACTATAGAGAACATAAATCTCAATATTTGTCAGCATATCTCACCAAGGAGATGTGATTTCTTGAGTGCTGATATTTAGTGTTATTTGTTCTTGTACTCCCAGCTCCCAGCAGAATACCAGTTCTTAGCAAAAGCCCCGTGTCTGATTGCAGGATGGAGAAATGAAAGAATGTGCTTCCTAATTCACGCAGTTGCTGAGACAGCTGGAAATTGAGGGTGGAGGGGCCCCCTGGCTCCCTGTTTCCCTGTCTCCCTGTCTGTCACCCAGCTTGGTGCCAACAGGAAGCTGGTACATAAAGAAAAGTACGAAAAAGCAAAAAGAAATCTATAAGCTCCAGATTGCTTTTATCAACAAACTACTTGACATTCACACACGCAATTCACAGGTACCTCGGACTTGACATGTCCGAAACTGAACTCTTGGTCCCCAAAACCTTTTCCTCCCTCTGTCCTCCTCATCTCCCTAAATAGCACACCATCTGCCTACTAGCTCGAGGTAAAGACCTGGAAGTCATCCTGGGGAGAGACAAGTCTTCCTTGGTTGCTGGGTGGTCCTGGAGCAGCTTCTTCCTATCCCATGTGGCTATCATCTGAGATCAGAATGTTCCTCTTGTCAACAAGGCCATTCTCCTTCTTAGAAAGCCCCTATTTTAACTTGATCAGTTACTCAGTTGTTTCCCAACTTCTCTTACAGAGAATGGAGGGGTTGGTGGGGAAGGGTGGAGACACTCTCCTAGAGCACACACCCACAGGGTCTCTAGCCAAGCCTGGCCAAGAGCGACCATCTGGGGGGACGACACAGGTTTTGCTGACCCCCTGCCTCTGAGTCTTCCCTATTAACCATGCTTTAGCCTGTGTTTACTGTGTTAGGCTCCACTCTCTGGCTTAACGCATTCCTGATCCCTCTCATCGTTCATTCATTTCACAAATAGTTATCGAGCCCCCACTATATGCCAAGCATGGCTGTGGATGATGGGATTCATAAGTGGCCAAAACAAAGATCCTTGTCCTTGTGGAGCCGGGGAATATAGCTGTAGACATTAATAAATCATTTACTATCTTATATTTTAGAAAGTAATAAATGCTATGGCAAAATTAGAAGGTAGAGCAGGATAAGAAAATTGGCAGTGTTGGAGGATGGTGTGAGGTTTTTACAAGTGTGCAAAGGCCCCATGGAGAACAAAGACGAGAGACAGCGAGCGAGTTAGCCATGTGACTATCTGGGGGAAGCACATTCTAGGCAGAGGAAAGAGCCAGTGCAAAGCCCTGAGACAGGGTGAGCCTGTGTGACCAAGGAACAGCTGGTGGGCCAGAGGGGCTGGAACAGCAAAGGCGAGAGCACAGAAGGTGAGGTCAGAGAGGTAACGAGAAGGGCAGGTCATCTGAGGCCTTAGAGGCCACTTGAAAGCTTGGGCTTTTCCTCTGTACGAAAGGGAGAAGCCCATCGCAGGATTTTAAGCTGAGGAGAGACATAATCAAAGCCAACCTTGGAAAGGATCCCTCTGGCTGCTGGGCTGATTATATCCTGTAAGAGGCCCAGGCTTGGGGGTGGGGTGGGGTGGGGTGGGGATAAGAGCAGAAGCAAACGGCCAGCTAGGTCTCTCCCTGCAGCCCTGCAGACAGGGGTGATGGTGACGGGGGCCGGCCCGTGACACTGAAGTGGTGAGAAGTGACCAGAGTCCGTATCTATCTTCACGGTAAAACCAACAGGATCTTCCATGAAACTGTGTATGGCGCAGAAAGAAAAAGTCAAGATGACGCCAAGGTTTTTCATTTGAGCAACTAGAAGGATGATTTGCTATAAACTGAGGGGTGGGAGGGGCTGGTAAAGCAGGTTGGGGGCTTCAGGGATCCAGTTTTCCTTCCTTCTCTGTCTCTCAACCACCAGCAAGACAGATTCCACTGCCACAGTGTCCCTTGAATCTCATGGACCCGCCCCCGGACCTAGGAAACTAAGAGCCACCATCACATCTCGCCTGGACTCCAGATGGCCTCCTGCTTCCTATGCCGCGATCCTCTCCGATCCACTCTCCCATGCCCCCAGCTCCTCAGCAGGTTAGACGGTCTACAACCAGACCGACCTTTGACAGCCCCGCTGGGCGGCATCCCTTCCCGGCTGACTGCCCCTTAGCCCTGGGTCCCAAGCCCTGCCCCATCTGATGCTCACTTCCTGTTCCACTCTCATCCTTTGCTGCAGACACGGTGGTCTTCTTTCCATTCCTCAGGCACTCCTCCACACTCGTTGGCACCTTCAGGATCCTGCCCCTCTTCACCTGTCTGCCTGGACTGCTCTTCCTCCTGCTCCCCATGGCCGTGGCTGGCTCTTTCCCCTCCCCCGGGGTCTCTGCTTCAGTGTTGCCTTCTCCGAAGGGCCTCCTAACCCACCTAACAGAGGCACCCCACTCCATTATTCCCTATTACAGCACCTTTTTTAGTACTTTCCACAATCAGGAAATATGTGTATTTTGTATTTGCTGTTTTCCTGTCTGCTCTTCCACCAAACTGCAAGCTCATCGAGGCGGGAAGCATGTCTGTCTTCTTCTGACACGGGAAACACATGTGTTGGGTAGGGGAATAAATGATTATATTAAGGGGAATAAATGAATTATATTAAGTGTAGTGCAATATAAAGCTTAAATGCAATTGTTACAGAACCTGGACTGGATCGCCCGATGGAAGAACCAAGCAGCCCCCAGAAATCTTGGAGGATAGGAGGTTTGTTTAACGCCGGCGGGCTCGGAGGAGAGTGGTCTCCAAAGGTCTGAGCCCCGAGCAAACAAAGGGGGCAATTTATACACTTCTACTTCGGCATACTTGGCACTTTTGGCGCGTGCGTGAAGCGGGGCAGGGAGAAGAACCTGGAAGACTCCCGGGTCAAGGACTGGCTCGGTCGGCCATCTTAGGACACAGATTTTCCTTATCACAATAAATAAAATTACCCTCAGAATAATATCTATACCCTTTAAAATGCAAGGCCCTGGACCCCTCCTCCTCTCTCACCCATTCATGCCCTGCACCACCACCTCCACCTACTTGCCATTCCTGACCTTGACCACTGCGCAGGCAGGCTGTTTCCTCCATTAGGAGCACTCTGACCCCTCATTTCACATAGCTTAGCTTGGCTTAGACATCTCTTCTTCTGACAGGTCTTCCCTGATCATCCCTTCTGGTGTACCCACAGATTACTTACTGAATACCTGATGTGTCCATTATCCGTTCACTCTCCACCCACCCCCATGTGTAAGCAACCTGAATACAGACACCAGGTCCTAGGTCTCATTAGCTGTTACAGCTGGTACAAAATAGACCCTCAAAAGAAGTCACTAGAAGAACGAATGAGCAAATGAATGAATGAACACTGTAATACATTTCGAGAGAGAGGTTCTAGAAGTAAATAAATGGGCTACCTTATTCTGTAGACCTAACATTTGAATTTAACGTAATAGTTTACATGTTGATAATTCAGGTATGAAAGTCCTTTAAAATTACTAGTATTCCTAGGTTGACGGTCTTATTTTAACTTCCGTGTAGTTTATACCATCACTTTGCTTTCAAAACGCTTTAACCCAGCCCACACCAAATTATCACAAAAATCACTGATGTTTTTTCTCTATGTATATATACCCACAGGGAAGAGGAAACATTTGTGTAAGTTCAGAGAAACTTACCTAAGTTTCTCTGTCCAAGATCAGAGAGCTAATTCATAGCTGATATCCAAACCCAAGTCGGATTCCAGGCCAGTGCCCATTTGAAGAAACTAGTATACCCTTTGAACCTGGTTCTTTGCCTTTTTAAATCCAATCAAAGTTGAAAACCCTAAAAATTCACCCAAATAGATTGTTGTGATTGGTAATATAGTAATACTCTCTATTTAGCACTAGAAATTTTTCTTAATCTCAATCTAAATAATAAACATAATGTCTTTTAATCATTTTCAGTATCAGAATTAAATACAATTATTTATTCTCTTTTCTGTTCACCAAGGTTAATTCAATTATTGATTCGGAGTTATTGACTCAGATTCAGTGTAAAGCAAATGCATCTTTTATTCAATTGTTTTTCTTTCAAGCTTCAGATTTTCCTCTATAAAGGAAGGGTTGGGACTTTGAAAGAAAAATGAAGTGTAACAATATCTCTTATTTTATTTCATTCAACCTGATTTTGTAGTGTTCCCTTCTATGTGTTGCAATAATGTTGGGAACATCCGGTAGCTAGAATTAGTACATTTATAAGGAAAATTTAAAGACTTTGGGATGAACATCTTTTCAATGGAATGCTGGTATCTCTGATCCCTATAGGGATTCCTTGGCTTTGACTAGGTTCGTAGGCCCCCATCTACCCACCCAAGTGAAACATGTCAGTTTTTACTTGGAGCACTGAAGGAAGTTTCAGTGCACTTCAGAGCTTGAGGATAGAACAATATTTAGAGGGTATATGCGAAATTGGCATGCAGCAACCTTGAAAAATACTATCTGTATTTCTACTACAGAAAAAAGCTGACCTGTCACTAGGACATCTTTATCAGTGGGTTATACAGAGCCTTCTATTAAAATCTAACAGTTTATTAAAGTTACATTTATCATATAGGCAGGCACTCACGTTGTCCACAAATTTTCCAGAGATATTCATCACTTCTATTATTAACTAAGCCAATATTTGCTATCTTGCTAAGTACCCTGCTCTCTTCCAGATGCTGATTTTTGGTCATTTGACCATTCAATGGGTAAGGAGGTAGGTATTCGCCTCTAGAAATGAAAAACAGGAAAACAGCACATTGGCAAGTCGGTCAAAAAACCAACTTTACTACTGCAGATCTCTCTAAACTTGTTAACTCACTTGATTCTGCAAATCCACTCAGTAGTAATTGCCAATGTCACCTTTGCCTTCAAGTGGCTTTCCTCACCCAGTACTGACTTGGCTCTTTTAGAACTCTGTAGAAATAAATATGAACTTGTAGAAAACTCATAGCAATGCAAATAATTCTTCTTATAGACATGTACATAAATTCTGTTCTGTGAAGTTTCAGTTGAACACCCGGAACAAGAGGATCCATTTCCCAAATGGCTTTTCCATTCCCATGTCTGGTGTTTTGGCGTGAACAGCTGGAAGACTGGACTCAGCTGGTGTTGTTGACCAGCAAACCTACATGTGGTCTCTCTTATGTGGCTTGGGATTCTCAGAGCTTCACAGCTGTGTCTCAGGAGAAATCATCGGGAGACCGAGTATTCCAAGGGACCAAAGCTGCCAAGTCGCATTTTGACCCAGCCTCAGAATTCATACATCCTCACTTCCACCATATTTTACTGGTTACAAGAGAGTCAGCCAAGATTCAAGTGGAGGGGAGTTCAATCCCATTTCTTGATGGGAGGAATGTCACATAATGACAGCGATCTTTTAAAACTTCCATGTCTTTTGGAATCCTTGAGTATACTTGACATGTTAAAATATAGTTTTCTTCCAAAATTGTAGTTAAGAATGCTCCCAAATCAGCCAAATATGCACTTTGACTATCCAAGTATCATGTCCCCAAATATTTGCCAAATGAGATATTTTCCCAATTCAAGAAATCTAAATCTTATTTCTAAGTTTATGTATCATGCTTTGCTAAATATTTTATCTTATGGCAACCAGGAATTCTACCATGTATAATAAGTAGATATGGTCAGTTCCAACATCAGAACAAAATCTTTCTACAAGTTTTGCTAACTGACATCTCATTTGATTTCAATAAATCCACGAGGTTCAAGAAAAATTTCTTTAGGTGCCAAAGATTCATGATGAATAAACCATGGTTGTTAATCAGTTTTTAATAATTCTGACATAGTTCCTGGTCATATTTGTTGTCCAAGCCTATAATTCCTTTACACTTTCTCCAGTCTAAACGATACTGAATCAACAATATATTTTTTCAACTCAGAGATTATACCTAATCCAGTTGTAAGTAAAATTAAATTTAAACAACACAAAAAAATCCTGCACCAAAATTGTCTTGTCAAAAAAAAAAAATTGTCTTGTCATTCATACCTGATCTAACTAAAAGTGTTGACAACTTACATCAGTGCTTTTATCAAGCGGAATCACAAAATTTATATGGGACTATAATTATGTTAAAACATAGCTTCTCTATGTTCTGCAATAGTACAGATTTGATGAGACATCATGGTATACAGATCTTCCTCGATTTACAATGGGGTTATATCCCAATAAACCCATTGCAAGTTGAACATATAGTAAGTTGAAAATGCGTTTAATATACCTACCTTGGAGCGCCTGGATGGCTCAGTCGGTTAAGCGTCTGCCTTCAACTCAGGTCATGATCCCAGGGTCCTGGGATGGACCCTGCACGTCGTGCTCCCTGCTCAGTGGGGAGTCTACTTGTCCCTCTCCCTCTGCCCCTCTCTCTCACTCACACACTCTCTCTCTCAAATAAATAAATAAAATCTTTTTTAAAAAATACACCTAAGCTGCCGAGCATCATAGCTTAGCCTAGTCTATCTCAAATGTGCTCAGGATACTTACATTAGCATAGAGTGGGGAAAAATCATCTAACACAAAGCCTATTTTATAATAAAGTGTTGAACATCTCAGGTAACTTACTGAATACTCTTGAAAATGAAAACCAGAATGGTCGTATGGGTACAGGCTGGTTCTGAGTGCATGGACTGCCTACCCTCATGATCACGTGGCTGACCGGGAGCTGTGGTAGCCACTGCCCAGCATCACGAGAGGTTCGTTCAGCCCACTGTTGCCTGGGATAGCATCAGATTCAAATTTGAAGCTCGGCTTCTACTGAATGGGTGTCTCTTTCGTATCGTCATAGTCAAAAAATTGGAAGTTAAACCACAGTAAGTCAGGAGACTGTTGTCCTAAGGGGTATAAATTTTAATTTGTCAGCTGATTTATCATTTTATTTTCAAAAATCATATGTTCCATACATCCTGGAAGAATAACTTTTAGTGGCTATGTGGACCCATTTGCTTTTTTGCCACCTAATATATTGCTAAATAGATGACTACAAGGCTCTTTCATTAATAGTAGTTGACAACCTAGAAACTATTGCTCAATGTACGTATTTTTCTTTTCTTATTTTTAAGATTTTATTTATTTATTTGACAGAGAGAGACACAGTGAGAGAAGGAACACAAGCAGGGGGAGTGGGAGAGGAAGAAGCAGGCTTCCCATGGAGCAGGGAGCCCGATGCGGGGCTCGATCCCAGGACCCTGGGATCATGACCTGAGCCGAAGGCAGATGCTTAATGACTGAGCCACCCAGGTGCGCCAAGCTTTGCATATTTAATTATCCCATTTAAATCGTCTTCATATTTAAGGTCCTGCACCTACATTTTCCTTTTTATAATGCAGTTCAAATAAAATCAAAGTTATTAGTCAGCATTGTTCTCAATATTATTGTGTTTACACTTCCGATCCAGCTGTTAAACTTGACATACCTCTATATGTCTCACATCATCTGCTTTCTTCTAGTGATGATAAAACAACCCAATATGAGAGCAATGTATACCAATTCAATTAAAATGTTACAATAGTTACAAACTGGAAAAAAAAGTCAGATCATTTCTTTTCCAAAAACTACCCTGCACATTCATAAATGATACTCAGTTGAGTCTTGACAATTTGCTGATCCAGATAAAACACTGCAGTTCTTCACAACTAACTGTGCTTTCTATTAATATACAATTAAACTGTACACTGTTAACATCCCAATATAATGTTGATCGAATTAACCATCTTATATCAGAAAGTTTAATGAGATCCCCAAAGCCAGCTACATAATTTGCAGGGCCCAGGGCAAAATGAAAATGTGGCACCTTGCCTCAACGTGGGTAAGTCAATTCCCCCTTTCCAAGAGCCCAAACACCTCAACCCACCACCTCAACCCATGTGGGACAGGTGACCGCAGGTGGAGTGTGACAACTGTCATGGGACAGGAGCAGAAATGGGGAAGCCAAGTGACCCAGAGCACCAAGGAGCAGTAGGGAGTGGGTGACAGAGAAACTGTCTCAGGGAAGCAGGGAGGGAATGGGAGGCAGTAACGTACCCGAGCCCCGGCTCCGAGCCCCCAGTGCATGCTCCATTGTCCTATCTGACTTCATGTTCAAAACACAAATTCACAAAGACAAAACTAGGCATTTCAAGATAGTGACCACAGAGCCTTAAATTCCCAACATGGGATCCTTTTACATGGGAGTCCCTGAACAACCCTACTGGTTGCACACCAGGAAGCCAGCCCTGGAGTTGCTAGTGAGTAAATGAGCAAATAACCCATTTCCGGCCAGCAAGTGCTCCCATCACACAGCCAGTCCTCATGCAGCCAGTCATGATAGCGACAGGGTTTCTCACAGGGTGCAGAATATCTGATGCTGTCTCAAAGACTATGCTTTTTCCTTCTCTCTGGTCCTGACCCACATGTCATGTCTAAGTGCTTATCTCTTTCAAGGCTCATCTTCCTGAGATGGGAAGGGTCAGGAAGGCAGCCTGGATGGCAGCAAGAATGGGAGAGCAGTCAGACAACCCTGGCTGGCCCCTCTCACATTCCCTGCCTTGGGTACCTCCCTTCCTCTCTCTGGGCCTCTGCCTCCGTATTATGAAATTCCTCGTGTCATAATTTTGGCTTCCTTATTATTAATTACCAGTGGAAGGGTTAAACTCGGTGACCTTCCAGCTCTGTTTCCAGCAGGTGACCTCGAGGGAA
>NW_023270504.1:20115385-20189288 GCF_011800145.1 Mirounga leonina
TGACCTCGAGGGAAGGGTTAGACTCGGTGACCTTCCAGCTCTGTTTCTGGAAGGAGACAACACAAATGGGTGTTTGGCAAAAGGCTTTTGACCTCTTGACTGTTTTGTTTTCATCTTTATTGGACTTGTTGTAATCAATATACTTTGATTCATCAAAGCCAAATCTGAGCTGCTTGGTGTGTGTTGTTGCTGCATAAAAGCCAAAAGAAAAGAGACGTGAGTAATACGGATGTGTGTAGGCAAAGGGAACCCTCGTTTATTTAAGGCCTAGCAGCAGATGGGTTAATTCCATGACCCCAGATTTTAGAAGAGCAGTAATTAGTACCTGAGACGAGCTCTTTTATCTAAGGTGCTCAAAGGGCTTTGTGGTCATTAACCCATTAATTCCCCATGCCTCAAGCCATCAGGAGGTCAGGAAGAATCTCCGTAGAAGACAAGCATGCCAGAAATGGAAACATCACCACAGTGAGGAGTGGCCATGAGTAACTAGCTGGAAGGAAGGAGGAGGGGGAAGGGGTCACCAGAACAGTTCTCTTGGAAGAATTAAATGGAAAATCCTCTGCTGTTCTACAGATAGCAGTTTAACCACTCACTAGGCTCTTTGAGTGATTTCTCATGGATGTCACATTTCATCATCTATTTGGAAAATCTCTTTACCCTTAATGTAAACCTTAGATTAGCTTTTACAGCTTCTGACAAACCACAATTATGTCTAAAGCAAGTAAAGGAGAGGACTCTCCTCCCTAAAATATTCTTCCCTCAAAGGGGAAAAAAATGGCTCTTTAAAGTGGAGGAGTCTCTAAAGATAGAACACCACTTCAGAATAAATTTGTCTGGGGTTTGTTAAGGTCCTGACTTATTTGCAGGTGGTTTCCATTAAAAAGTGTCTGTTGGAAAACCACACTGCTAAAACATACCTTCACAAGGCCTGGAATTCAGTCCTTAGACTCCTTCTTTCAACTGAACAGTCCACCCATCACCTAGGAGGTGCTCCCCTGGGGACCAGGTGCTATGAGGGCATAAAATGTGGAACCTGACCCTCCCCCCACAAGCAGCTATAAATCGAATCAAGGGGATGAGGCTAATACAAATAAAATAGATTAGTAAATTTACTACTTATTACTATTTTAATTCATTTATTAATTTATTAAAAATTGATTGATGCAAATAAAATGGGCAGAAAATATGGTTTCCATAATTGTGAACAGCACAGACCCAACATGTGGTGGAGGTGGTGGTAGGAGGTAATCGGTGAGGGCTGCAGAGATCAGGGGAGGCAGGAGAGCTCACAGAGGAGATAAGAGCTAAATCTTAGAAGTAGGGGAAGTATTTGGTTAGGAAACGGGATCAGTGAGAATAAAGCAAAAGGCAATTCAGGCCATGGACAACATCTAAGAGAAGGTAAGCAGATGGCAACTTCATTTCTTTATGATGCAGTAGGAAAACCAACCTGGATAAACCATAGGGCCGGGAGACCTGAAAGAAATATGTTGGATGAGAAAGATAAGGCCAGATCACAGGGGTGACTTGAAACCAGACTAACAGGTATTGGTTTGGGGTATCTGGAAGTCTTCTGTCAAAATGCAAATATCCAGGAAAAAAACCAAGGAGTAAATTAGGGTGGGGAGTGTGGGGGTGCAGTCAATATAGGCTGAACACGACTATGTGCTCTATTATACGCTATAGCAGGGGAAACAGAATTTGTTGTACCAATATCAGCTGGTAAATTCAACTGTGAGTTCTATCTTGGGCCCTGGGAAGGATGCCCCAATGGAATGAAACCCAGAACAAGTGCGTTCTGACAGGGATGAGGAGAGGAAGGATAAAGGGAAATCACACCGAAGCCTTCAGCATTACCAGGAAGAGCTGGTCCAGGTAGGGGCCCACACTTGATGGGCAGCCAAAGCCTGAGAAAAGACTTCCAATGGAGAGGGAAAGGGAGTAGAAGAGAAGACAAATTTCCCCTAACTCACAATTTTGCCAATTACTGGCCCTTCTAATGCACATGACCCTTCTTTATGGCCCAGTAAAACTCTTATTCCTTTGTTGAACGGATGCTCTTTTGGCTCTCACAATCGAAAATTGAGCTGTAGGGAAGACTCCAGAGAGGGCTCTTTGGGAGTAGGTGAGAAGAAGAATGAAGTGTCCCCATGTAAGGCCAACTGAGGGCCTCTTGAGGCTTCCTAAACACAGTGGAGTCTGTGGAGAGGAAGTAGTCTTCCCTAAAGTCACCTTCAGGACCCCCTAGGGCCAAGGTGCCTCTGGTCAGCAATAGAATAGAAAATAATTGTTCTCACCAAAGAAACCTCTGTAGAAAAGTTGCTGGGAAACTGGAATAGGTGTGTCTTTCTGACCTTCCGGTTCTTTTTATAGGCCTTGCAGGACCTGAGTGAGGGCCTCCACTCCTTCCGCCCATTTGGGGAGGGATTAAAGAAGCTGAGATTGTCTCCTTCTTACTCATTGGCAGTTACTACCTCGCAGCCAGCAGAGCCTCAACTTCCAGCGTGGACACAGAGAAGGTAAGTCAGAAAGAAGGGGCCATGCCCGTAGCTCTAAACCTGGATGGCTCCAGCCATCTGGCTTGAAAATAACTGTAGAGGAATCGAGCTAGGAGTATTCAGTTGCAAGGTACTTTTTTTCCTCACAAATAGGTGGGATTTTTTCCCTAGGCAACCTCAGGGAAGACATAGATTTTGGTGCTCAACTGTTGAAAAAGTTATCTGAAGGCAGGAATAATTTTGTATAATTCTTTGATCAACAAAGAGTAGATATGTAGCAATAACATGTTGTGTTGGATTGACTTAGATTAAAAGAAGGAACAGCCATTAGAACTACAAGGAAAAATGTTCTGCCTGTCTCCTTCAGGCAGTGCGGCAGTGTCTTGAATGATCCAACGATCCATTAATGTTGACAACCTTTGTTCTGGAGCCTGATAGAACTGGAATCTCGTCGACCAGGCAAAAGTTGTCACACACCCCATTTTATGAAAAAGATTCTGCCTTGGGTTTCAAAAAGCCTTGATACAGACTGTGACATGAAAGTGGATGACATATCTGGAATCTTCAAGTGCAGAGTGTTCTGCTTTTCCCGGCAAGACGGAGCTAGGAGAGTTTTAAGGGTTTGATAGTTTGGGGCTCTTTCATATTTGGGAATGAGAGACACTATGGTGCCCACACAGGACTAGCCAACAGGCATCCCTCTGTAAGGATGTAGTCAGAAGGTTGTCTCATTTTTCTTTTGCAGGGAAACAGAAATCCATTCTCGTGAGGTCCACCCACAAGTCACCATGTATGAGGACTGTGTCAAGTCCACTGAGGACTATTACTTCGTCTGTGACAACGGGGGAGCATGGGGCATTGTTCTCGAGTCCCTGGCAATAATCGGCATAGTAGTTACAATTATACTACTCTTGGCGTTTCTCTTCCTCATGCGAAGGGTTCAAGACAGCAGCCTGTGGAATACTCTCCCCACTCAGTTGCTCTTCCTTCTGGGTGTGCTGGGACTCTTCAGCCTCGCATTTGCCTTCATTGCTCAGTTCAATCAGCAAACTGCCCCCGTACGCTACTTTCTCTTTGGGGTTCTCTTTGCTCTCTGTTTTTCATGCCTCTTGGCTCATGCCTCCAACCTGGTGAAGCTGGTTCGGGGTAGAGTCTCCTTCTGTTGGACGACAATTCTGTGCATCGCTATTGGTGTCAGCTTGTTGCAGGTAATCATTGCCATTGAGTACGTGACTCTCATGATGACCAGGGGTATGATGTTTATGCATATGACACCCTGTCAGCTCAACGTGGACTTTGTTGTACTCCTGGTCTATGTCCTTTTCCTGATGGCCCTCACATTCTTTGTCTCCAAAGCCACTTTCTGTGGCCCATGTGAGAACTGGAAGCAACATGGAAGGCTCATCTTCGTCACTGTGCTCATCTCCATCATTATCTGGGTGGTGTGGATCTCCATGCTCCTGAGAGGCAACCCACAGCTCCAGCGGCAGCCCCAGTGGGATGACCCTGTCATCTGTATTGCCCTGGTCACCAATGCATGGGTTTTCCTGCTGCTGTACATCGTACCCGAGCTCTGCATTCTCTACAGATCGAGCAAGCAGAACTGCCCTTTACCAGGCAACACCTGCCCAGCCCCAGCCTATCAATGCAGCTTCAGAGTGGAGAACCAGGAACTCTCACGAGGTACTTTCCCAGGGGACTCGGGGAGCAGGGAGGCTCTCCTGTGGGAGAAACAGGAGAGAAATCAAGAAACAGGATGAAACAAGAGGGAGCAATAAGGGAAGGGTCACAATTTAAGTGGGTGACTTAAGCGCTCTGGCATGGAGATAAAGACACCCAGAATTAATGTTAAACTTTTATGAGAAATCGGTGCTTCCAAATACAGAGATTTGTGGGGAAGAGGCCAAGACAGAAATGAATCAAAAGCCCTAAATAAAGAGGGTGTGGCTCTGAGTGCTCACGCTGGGTAAAGAAAGGCACCCCCTATAAAGTGAGTTAACCAGCCCCAAATTAGGCTTGGACCATGCAACTGCGTAACATATGATGCTAAGTCCAGATGTTTTGGCTATCAAGGGCACAAGTCAATTCCGGCAACAGTGATTGACTTTTTTTTTTTTAATTTAAGTCTTGAAGTTAATTTGCCCAAACATCATAATAAACTGATTCATAGGACTCATTACCTCATTAACATCACAAAGCCCAATAACTTCTGGATTTCTACTTTTCAAACCATTCACTACTTGAAAGCCTTCAAGGTTTACAAAAAGTGACAGGAAGAGCCATTGAATCAGAATTCTAATAAAGGTTCAGATGTGTCATCATTAATAGAAATAAAGCAACTTACTTATGTGACATTTTCATAAAAATTTCTGGTCAGATTTTTATCGTTATTTAAGACCAAGCCACCTGACTATACTTTGCTAATGAATAAAATACATTAACCATGACAACAAAAATGCTTGGACCCTAACAACCTGGGGGAAATAGTGGCTAATTCTGGTTATCTAGAAATATGTCAAAACACATTCATTCCTTTCTGAAACATCTGGCCTATTATTCATAACCCAATATCATAGTTTTACATCAATTTTTATGTCTTAATAGGCATCTGATTCCTCACAATTTATTTCTAATGTGCAAAAATTATGTTATTTTATATATTGTATAGCACACATAATGTTCACCAGGCTCAAAAAAATTAATAGAAGCCTTCCCTTTAAGTGCATACACGTTGCTGAGCTGTAGTCTATGGCTAATTACACATTCAAATTAAATACTGTTCAGATAGATGCATCCATTAATTCTTTTCAGTGCAGTTGACAGAGAGTCGGAAATTGACGCTCTACATCCTTCCTATAACAGTTTTTCTTTGCTTGTTGATGGTTTATCATCAGATCACTAAGGTTTGTGGCAGAATTGCAGAGTCGATCCCGGAAACTACTTCTCAAAGTTCTCATCATCAGATAGGATAAAACTCCTTGTGTCTGTTTTATTGTTGTCGTATGTTTCCAGGAAAGAAAAGTCAGAGAGAAAGAGAGAGAGGAGTTCTCAGAGTTTTATAATACCCCAAACATACCAGGATTTGTAACAATCAATATTCCATACCCCCGAACACAAGTGTTTCAAGTGTTCTCAGGAATGTCTTGGTGGCAGAGCAAGGGCATGCAAAAGCACGTTTCCTGGTGCTATCCTTGTTGCTCGTGCATGGTTAGAAAACCCATTTCTGAGCAGGAAATGGCCTGCCAGTGACAGTCATTGTCAATGTAGTTAGATGTTTTACTAAAAAAAAAATCAATAATGAGTAAAGAACATACAGATCGCTCTCCAAATTGGGCAGAATAACCAGAAACTTAAACTTGGATAACAGAATCAGAACTTAAGTTACCTGGGAAAAATGCAAATATCAAAAATTAGAAGAATGGGGGCGCCTGGGTGGCTCATTCGTTAAGCATCTGTCTTGGGCTCGGGTCGTGATCCCAGCGTCCTGGGATCGAGCCCCACATCGGGCTCCCTGCTCAGCGGGAAGCCTGCTTCTCCCTCTCCCACTCCCCCTGCTTGTGTTCCCTCTCTCGCGATGTCTCTCTCTGTCAATTAAATAAATAAAATCTTTAAAAAAAAATTAGAAGAATGATAAACACTCAGTACAAAATACAGGATTACACCAAGCTCGGAAAAACATACAACACAAGATAGATAAGAGCCAGACAAGTAAGAGTGTGATAACAGGAACCTGTAAAACCCTAAGTATGTCCTGTAGGTCAAAAGCTGGCAAGAGGAAAGCAGCTTACCACTGTCTTTGTTTTCACTGGCTCAAAAAACAGTCACAGTACCGTATCAACAGACATGTGGTCCGCAAGAACAATCAGGCTGTTGTACTCGGCATTGGTCAGTCTCCAAGGAGAATACCCATTGCAGTTCTGGGATCCGCCACAGAAGTGTGGGGAACTTGGGGAGGCTAAGGGAGAACCACAAAGATAATTAAAGAGTTATAACATCCAACCGATGTGGAAAGGTTAAGACCGTGAAACAGGTGGTAGTTTATAATGTGCCTTCGTCATAGACTATTCAAGTTCTCTCTCTAAATTCTGTACCAAAACATGACATTTTGTTCGAGTCCATGAGGCATGCATTTGTCATGTGACTCTTCTGATGAATACCGCTTGTAGTTGTGACTCCGGTCACATAATTATTTGATTTACCACTGGGTTGTGGGACCAGAATTATTCATCTGAAAGAGTAAGACAAGTGGAGTTTAGCAGGGAATTTCACAAGTATGAAGACCTCTCTCGAAGAAGCTGTTGTCCTGTTGCCTTCTGTTTCCAACTAAAGACAACATGTAGAAATAACTCAACCAAAGCATGAAGGATTTAGATTAAAAGTGAAAATAAGAGTTGGTAAACACTGAAATAGATCTGCAAAGGGGATTAAGGACTCCATTTCCCTGTGAGTCTTTCAAAAGAAGATTAGGCTTCATCTCCCTGAAGTGGCTTATGGACTTAATTCCTAGATTTAAAAACATCAGGGTGGAGAATGAAAATGCATTCAGGGATGTTCCTACAGGACCCCAAACAAATAGGCATAAATATTCTTTGCCCTCTATTATAAATGCGTTCCTAGAAAGCTGTATATCGATTGCATTTTTCTATTTTTTTTTTCCATTCAGTACGTGCCCTCTTTAATACCCATCACCAGGCTAACCCATCCCCCCACCCCTCTCCCCTCTAGAACCCTCAGTTTGTTTTTCAGAGTCCATCGTCTCTCATGGTTTGTCTCCCCCTCCGATTTTCCCCCCTTCATTCTTCCGCTCCTGCTATCTTCTTTTCTTTTTTTTTTTTTTAACATATAATGTATTATTTGTTCCAGAGGTACAGGTCTATGATTGATTGCACTTTTTAAAAAATCAGTTGCCTTTTTAACTGAGAATTCTAAATGCAATATAATTTGTGGAGATCTTAAATATGGAATATCAGCCACAATTCTTTTTTTTTTTTTTTTTAAGATTTTATTTATTTGACAGAGAGAGACACAGTGAGAGAGGGAACACAAGCAAGGGGAGTGGGAGAGGGAGAAGCAGGCTTCCCACTGAGCAGGGAGCCCGATGCAGGGCTCGATCCCAGGACCCTGGAACCATGACCTGAGCCGAAGGCAGACGCTTAACGACTGAGCCACTCAGGTGCCCCCACAATTCTCTTTTTTTACGGAGGGAAAGCTCCTGTTCGGATTATCGCTTACTTTATCTGCTTTAGTGTACTTAGGATATTGTTATGTCAAATTTGCTAAAAGCAAGACCCATGTATATTTTAAACTATCACATTGCCATGGGCGTTTTTTTCTGTCCATTGTTTGAAGGTATACAGACAAAGCTAGTATGATTCTTTTTGAAGGTATTAAGACAAAAATAACAAGTCTATGCAGTGTAAACGGGGGTCAATAACTATAAAATGATGTGAACCAAGAGAATGTTCTTGCAAACTTAGGTCCGTCAGGTTATTTTCATTATAGCAAATGCCAGGTTTTATATATATATATATATATATATATATATATATATATATATATACATATATATATGTAAAGGAATTTTTTAATTTATTTATTTGAAAGAGACAGAGAACATGAGCAGGGGGAGGGGCAGAGGGAGAAGCAGACTCCCCGCTGAGCAGGGAGTCCAACAAGGGACTCGACCCCAGGACCCTGGGATCATGACCTGAGCTGTAGGCAGACGCTCAACCGACTGAGCCATCCAGGTGCCCCACAAATACTAGCTTTTGCTGGACAGCCTTTTTTGATAATTCTCAGTATTTTTTTTTTCTTCAAGGCACCCCCCCTTCCTAGAAGAAACCCAATTTCAATGGTCCCAAGCAGTGTAATTTTTGTTTGTTCTTTTGCAGGAACAAATCAAAAAACTGCTGTTTTATCACCCTCAGGAGCTACAGGTTACAAAGAGAAAAGTGGCATAAAGTAGGGCAGAGGGCAGTGAGTCTGGGCAAGACTTGTTTGGTCTGAGGACAGATAAGGCAAGCATTCAACATTTCTCAAGATGCAGGGAGCGTGAGGTAATTGGGCAGCGGGGGCAACAGAAAGAATGCAGAATCTGGGTGCCCTGGCTTTGAGGCTCAGATCTGCCTCCTGCCAACTTTGAGGCCAAACCAATCTCCTTAACCTATAAGAGCTCAGGCTCCTTGTTTTTAAATGATGGTTATAATGTCCCCACCTCCTCCCTGTATAAATGGAAGGTCTTCCTTACTCAACTCGGATTTCATACCATGAGGTGGTTGCAGGATTAAAAGAAACACTCAGCCTTTTGGTAAATCCATGAGCAACAACTAGTGCTGGAGAATTCTGGAGAAGGAGGCTTCCCTAATTTATGATCTGGTCTGCTGAGAAAGTTGGATGAATGTTGGTCACCAAGGAGCTGAGCGTGAAGGAGCCTCATTATGCCTCAAGGAACAAAGTTAAGCCAAGAATTCAGTTTATTCTGCCATGAAGGAAGGAAGGGCATTTCATATTTCACAGGATCCAATCCTCTAAAAAAATCCCAGTAGGAGGATGATGTCAGAGCATCAGTTTTGACCACACCACCGGCACCCCCGTGGATGTTAATATGCAAAGTATAGCACTATGGTGTTTTCTGTACATCACGCCCTATTCGAAGGGCCTTGTATGTATTGACTGACTTAATCTTCAAGACAAGACTATGAAAAGATTTACTATTATGATCATCATTATCCTTCTTTTATTCCCATCAGGAAACAAAGGCAACCAAAGGATAAGGAACAGGGCCCTAGGTCACATGGCTAGCAAGTGAGAGAGCCGCTAAGCATGAACACTCGGGGCGCGGCCACATCTGTGACCATCAAACAACGAATATGTATGGAACGAGGGCCTGGCCTTAGAGCAGACTTGGCTCCTGTCTTCATAGAGCCTGCAGTCTTGTCAGGGAGCCTGACGTTAAACAAATAACCGTGCATGTGATTATTCTATGACAGGAGAAAATGGTCTCTAGGGATCTTTTTTATTATGTCTGGTTTTTTTAAGCTGAACCAAAGCTTGCAGAGTATCAAGCTTGAAGGGACTTTAGAGGTGATCTAGGTAAGGCCTTTTATTTTCCTGTGGAGGACAGTGAGGCACGCAAGGTCACACAGGTAATACTACGGGAGCAAAGACCTTGACCCGCTACGAGCAGCGCTCTTTCTCTAGAAGGTGATAACCAATGTTCAGCCTCTCCAATCACTAACCACAGATGTGCCTCTCCTGAAAACACAGACGTTACCCATAGCCAACCTTCCTCAGACGCTTTATAAACACTTTTTTAAAATCATAGATTTAGGGGCGCCTGGGTGGCTCAGTCGTTAAGCGTCTGCCTTTGGCTCAGGTCAGGATCCCAGGGTCCTGGGATCGAGCCCCGCATCGGGCTCCCTGCTCAGCGGGAAGCCTGCTTCTCCCTCTGCCTGCCACCACCCCTGCTTGTGTTCCCCTCTCTCGCTGTGTTTCTCTCTGTCAAATAAATAAAATCAAAAAAAAAAATCATAGATTAAAAAAAAAACAAAAAACAGCCTCAACTGAGAATTCCTCTTTAAAGGGTCAAGAGCCTATTTGCAAGCCCTCCGGTCTTCTCATAGTCCTCGTGTGCTGTTTCCAGGTGAATCTCTGACACTAACCCAGCCCTTCCCATCTTTGGCTTTCAGCCCGAGACAGTGATGGAGCTGAGGAGGATGTAGCATTAACTTCATATGGTACCCCCATTCAGCTGCAGGTAAATGTGCTCATCTATGATCACCAAGGAGGGACAGAGCGAGTACTCCTTCCTTAGGAGAGCTGTCAGGCTTCATTTCCAATGTCTGTACTGACCTGAGAGAGGAGAGGTAGGGCAGGCTCATCCCCACAAGCATGTGGCGCTTGAGCCATCCAGATATAATCTGTCCCGGCGCAGAACAATAAAGGCAAGTCCTGCCTTTGCCCCTGCCCAAGCCCCTCCTAAGCCCACCACCACGCCATCAACAAGGTACTCTGCTACAGGTGAATGTCGCTGGAAAGAAAAGGCAGCTCAGAAGGTTGGTGTGAATGTGAAGAGGAGCAGGCTCACTGCTTTTTGCCTTGGGGACAACAGGGAATTGTAAATATGTATGAGGTCAGATCTGTTTTTAGTATCTATCAGTTGTCTAAATGAATCCCCTGAGCCCCGCTGGCTGCCTCTCTGAGTCACAGTCTAGCTCCTGCAGCCCAAGCTGCCCCTGAGAACTGGACTAGCTCTGTCCCCCTCATCACCTGATGGGTGTAACCAATTTTAATCCTTTCAGGCAAAAGCAGGAGCACAACTGAGCAGAATTGGAGGAGACTTGCGTTTGCGTCTGATGGCTTGAGGGCATACAGATGCAGATAGCCGAAAATATCGCACTGGGACACAATTTTTATATTCTGGTCCCCATAACTAAAATCTGAGGGTGAAAGTCATGCTCAGACTGGTTGGTCAGTGAACCGAACGAAGCAACTCTAACTAGCTAATAATCCCTCTGGTCTGTTATCTAAGACTTGGCCTCTTCCTGGAAGGATGGCACACAGACCAGGACAGAGATGTATCACTTGCTGTAATTAATCCTCTGGAGGGCATTAACAGGATGAGAAAATCTTTATCATCCTCTCCAAGAATTTCTTGGATTACTTCAATTTCCAGTGATCGGCTATTCAAGAGTTTTGCAGGAAGATCCTTGTTACTGGTTAATAGGGAAGATTGTAGAAAAAAAAAAGTTTTGATGTGGGTAGCCTCCATATTTCTTTTCTTTTATTAACAAAGGATTAAGTGATGCTGAAATGATATTTCAAACATAGCTCTGGAGAGTATCATCCCTTGCGTTGGCTCAGAAAATTGACAATGGCCTTTCTTCTTTTCCAGACTGTTGATCCCACACAAGAGTGTTTCAACCCACTGGCTAAACCAAGCCCCCAGCAAGATGCAGAAATGTAAAGTCTACAGGAAACATGCATAGTAGAAGCCCAGAAGAACATCCTAATGTAGCAATGATGGGTCGCAGGGGAGCCCAGAGTCATGCTGCCAACAAAGTACCAGCTCATCCTTCCTTCCCTGCTTCCTAGCCCTTTCCATCCATCTGGACCCTTCATCAGAAGACTACCCTCTCAAGCATAATTACAATCTTGCTGGCCACCATACCTTGACTATGTGTCTCTTTCTTCTTTTGTGCAATTGAAAGACTCCCTTCCTTAGCAATGCGAGAACACATTGGCACCTCTTACAAATGGGGCCGAAAGACTTTGGTCTGAAAAAATTAGGGTCATGTTACTGTGACAAAATATAGAGGTTAGTAGCAACTTACTCCTGGATTACTTCTGTGATCATTTTTTATAAAGGGCCCCTAAATATGATTGACCCAGAATTTGTGATAGAAGTTATAGTAAAATCTTCAGATCCCCACGATTGGGCATTTTATTTATTTATTTATTGAGATTTTATTTATTTATTTGACAGAGAGAGAGCACAAGCAGGAGGAGGGGGAGGCAGAGGGAGAAGCAGAGTCCCCACTGAGCAGGGAGCCCGACGTGGGGCTCCATCCCAGGACTCTGGGATCGTGACCTGAGCCGAAAGCACCCGCTTAACCAACTGAGCCACCAAGGCTCCTCTCGATTGGGCATTTTAAATAACACAGACATTCCATGGCTTGCAAGCTGGTAGGGCTTCTCCCGTGGTTTCAGCACCCCGTGTCAGCAGATGTGGTTGAGGTCAGTGACCTGCTTTGATGAACCAATAACAGCAAAAGAAGAGCCACCCTAGTTGATGCTCATAAACGATTTTAGATGGTGCATATAAAAAGCGAGTCTGCCTGTCTTGATGTTTCCAGTGAACTGATGCCTCTGCACTAATTACTCTGCTTTCATCCCTTCTGCAGCGCCACATCCTTCCCAATGGATCCATCTGTTCTCACTACCCATGTGTTGTACATAACAGGTATAACAGGATCAGAGTTAGAGGTGTGCCACCAGAGGGGTTCTTAGGGTCTAATTCAACCCTCTCACCTTACAGATAAGAAAACGGGACCTTAGAGAAATGGAATGACTTGCCCAAAGTCTCACACAGTAGTTAGTGGTAGTCCTGGTCTTCCAACTCCTAGGCCACTCCTCTTCCCATTCAACGAGGCTTCTCCATGCCTATATTTCTGTATTAACAAGTACGGTGTGGACCCCCTGAGAACCAAATGTGATAGTTCAGACCAGTGACTGTTGAGTGCCTCCTATGTGAAAGCAATCTGAAAAATAGCTAAGACTCCATACATGAAAAAAAAAAAAAAGCCTTTTTTATGAGCAACATGCAGCATGAATTGCTCAATACCACCAAGCATTTCCCAAGCACCCACGAGGTACCAGGAGCTGTTCTAGGATTGAGCCCTAAGCAAATAAGGCAGACAATGCTGCTTTGGTGGAACTTGTGGTTTTTTTCTGGGGGAGATAACACAGTGCAGAGAATTTCAGGAACACAGCTCCCTCATTTTACAGATGAGGAGAGATTTGGCCAGCATATGGCATGCTAGTGGCAGAATCGACTAGAATCCAGATCCCCAGCTACTGTTCAAGTGTTCTCTCAACCCCTACACAATGCTCCAACATTTCATATTTTTTCTGCTACACTCAGCTCCTCCTCTTTGAAATCTGTGCTCTGAGCAATGTTCTCAGAACAAACCAGTATGTAGGTAAATGGCCAAAGAGTTTGACCTTCTGCCCTTATTGGTAATACAAAATTGAAGGAGAAGGTTTAAACATTAAGACTCTGACCTATCTATTAGGTGGCATATTATTTAACAAACCACATAAAGAACCCAACTTGAGAGGGAAAACAAGCCATGGAAACTTACATCTGCTCTGGAAGAAAATCATCATCACTGATCTTCCTAGTTTTTAATCCCAAAATGATGACAGTAATACCTTCAACGTAATTGTGTTGTGTTGTGTTGTGTTGTGTTGTGTTGTGTTGCAGGCAGGAAATGTTTCTGTTGAGTTGGCTGACACATTTTAGTAAACCCATGAAAACCATAGATGATGGCCAATATTGCTTCCCAAAATTGTTTTTCTTAATATTAGTAAAGGTAAAATTGAACCTCTTTGTACCAAATTTTGGACTACGTAGTAATTAGATTTGGGGGGACTGTAAGGTGGCAAGTGTCTCATTCAGGCTGTTTCCAGAATGGAGTTGTATTGAAAGGTTACATACATATGGCAGCAGGGAGACAAAACTCTCTCTGGGAACCAGAACAGCCACCCAGCCAGCCTCATGGAGATGGAATACTGTCAAGTGTTGGTAGGAGCATGTTGTCCCCACCCCAGCCCTGCAATTCTCCTCAGCCATTCTGACACTTTCCTCACTGTCTCAATTTCCTTTTGAGGTATTTTCACGTACCCACCCACTACCAGCTGACTGGTTCTCTCCCCATGTGTCATATTCAGATTCCTGGGAGGGAGCCTGAATGGTCCAGCTGATCATCATTGCTTCTGACTGGGAGCTCTCTGGAAGTGGCCCTCTTAATTTACAATCAGCCTCTGGACCGACTGCCCGGGGGGTCCCGTCCCCACCTTTGGTCCATTCGGCTATGCCTGGCTTGGTCATGGGGTACAGACTTGGTCACATACGTCTGCTCCCTCAGCGAGAAGCTGCGGGCAGGGTATTATCCTCTAGGCCGCAAGGCATAGCATGTACCATGAGTGACCACCACAGGAGAAATTAATCCAGAAAAATATGATTTTGTGAAGTTAAAGAATATTTCAATGAAAATACAGTTTCATTTCTTTGAAGTTTATGCAGCAATTCACATAAAGCTAAAAACCCCAATAGCCTTCTAAGTCAAGATCCATAAGGAACCACTTAAAAGAATAGATAAAACTATTTGTGATGAGCATATTGTACTCAATTACTCAATTCAACAAGTATTATTTGAAGATTTAAACTCATTTACTTATATGTCCTGGGTTGTATAATTGGAGAGGTGCTAATTCTCTTAAGTATTTTAGATAATCCTCTTCCGATTTTTATTTATTTATCCAAAAAGAAGGGTATTGGTGAAAACCGTTATTATAAAATATCTCCTTGCGGGGGCGCCTGGGTGGCTCAATAAGTTAAGTGTCTGCCTTCGGCTTAGGTCATAGTCTCAGGGTCCTGAGATCAGGCCCCAAGTCAAGCTCCCTGCTCAGCAGGGAGTTTGCTTCTCCCTCTGCTCCTCCCCCTGCTCATGCTCTCTTTCTCTCTCCCTCCCTCCCTCTCTCTCTCTAATAAAGAAATAAAATCTTAAAAAAATAAAATAAAATATCTTCCTGGAGTAATGTGGCTGGTTAGCTCAGTTAGAGCATGATGCTAATAAAATACCTATAGAGTTAACATATCCTTCATCTTGATGATTTTTTCCTGATCCTAAAGACCACCAAAAATTTGTTTCCCTCCACATTAAATTTCATGCTCTCCCCATAAACTTAAAAGGCCTTGCAGATATCATGCCTTATTTCAAGCTGTGGTCTGGTGAGGCTAAAATTTTCTCACTCTCTCTACCATTATTCTTTCTCTCTTTTAAACAAATGATCCTTTTTCCTAGGATTATACCTACTTCAGATTGGCCAGATTCATGCCTTGTTATCCTTCTTTTTCCTCTTTCCACAATCAGTTCCAAATCTACCTTTTCCCAGAAATTTTCTCTGATGACATAAGGACCCCAGGTTGTCACACACCAAGCCCTTAAGTTATAGCAGAATGAGGTTTTCTTTTTTCCCCTCAAGCTCAGATGGTAAAGAGGATACTTCTATAGCCTCTTCCTCAGATTAAGCCTAATCATCTATTTTAAAAGCACAGAATTAATGAGCAATAAATTCGAAAATCTATTTGTGCTTCCTTTGGTACAAAAGCCTCTGTATTTTTCATGTAAAGAAGGTGCTTCTCAATTAACATTCAACAGGAACAATCGTGAAGACCTTGACTTCTAAGAAGACATGCTTGAGGTCTCTATAAAGACTTCTCCTTGGAGTCGTTGAAAATGTCTTCATGGCTCAGGCCAGTTTTAAGCTGTTGGTCTCCTATGGGAAATCATATTTGCTGCTCTTCACAGATAGATGAGTTAGAATTAAGTTTACATTTTAACATGTATCAGAACTTATTTATTCAAAGGACTTCATCATGGAAGACTCAGGAAGCACAAGGATGCATCTATTGCTGATAAAATTATTAGAATGCCTTTCCTGGAACTGCCTTCAAGAAAGTCTCAAGAAAATCAGTGGAATTGGACTACAGTGATGGTCCAATTATCAGATTTGGGAGGTGAGTTGAATGACGAATTTCCAATATTGATCTCACCCATCACTCAAAGAACACCAAGTGCACTTTGGAAATGCCATTGGATATCTTTCTGGATTTTTCTAAAGATGGTGGAACTATTAGAACTTGAACCACATTCAGTAAGTGGTTAAATTAAGTCTGGGTTTGCAAAAGTTGCACCAGATTGCCAACAGGTTGAGTCATCCAGATAGGCTTTTTTTTTTTAATGTGAAAAGTAAGAGGATTTTATTGACTTTTATATGTTCTTAGAGAAAACCATTCACGTGTAAAAGTTTGACATTTGATAGGAGATATATTCACACTTTATTTTACACATAAATTCTTTCATTTGGGGTCAGACAAAATTTTTCATTTCAACAGGACTTTCATATGATTATAGTCCCAAGTTCTTGAGATAATTGCATCATCATAGGGTTCAAGATAAACTAAACTGGTAGGGATTTCAGTCATATCTGTATTGTCCAATTACTGTAGCATAATGGAGTACATGCTGTAAGCAGGTACAGAGGAAGCTATCCATAAAAAAGGCATAAAACACAGGTAAAGAAAATATACAAATTATAGTATTGCATATATATTTTAATTTATGTAACTGACATTTTTAACTCACTAACATGTTCTTTTATGTGATATAAATGCACCAAGGGAGTCTGTTTTTAAAATTCCTTTTTAATGTGAAATTTACCGCTTAGTTAATCTCTTTTTAAGAGTCTACAAAATTGCACATCTTCCTAAAACAGGACCCACCTGAATATACAAACCGGGCTGGATTTTTAAAAATATACTCTACAAAGGGAGCGTTTTGTTGTAGATCCCACCCGGACTTTATTTGTATGTAGAAGAACCTTGGGTAGAAGTCATCTGCAATTCATTTTTAAATTCCTTAATGTTGAATTCAATGGCATTATTCCCAGGGCAATTTCTGTCTGGAAAAACTGAGCTTTTTGATTTTTTATTTGAATTTACAGCTGATTCACATTAAAAAACAATGTTTGCTATATCTCTGCTCTTAGTAGGGGTTTGTTTTAAAAGCAAATGAAAATCCACAGAAAAGAAACAAGGAAATGCCCATAGTAGGATAAGATCTTAGAACATATGGATCTTTGGGATGACTGGTCCTTTAGGCTAATGGTAATTCATTTTTAAATAGCACTTCACAGGTTAGCACTTTACAATTTACAAATGGTTTTCACATCCACTATCTCATTTGGTCTATTGGATGGATTAGGCAATTTATTTCAATTGTGTGTGTGTGTGTGTTTATATATTAATACAATAATCATATCTTTAATTTAATGTCATATTATTAATATAATTAATAAATAGTTATATATTTAATTTTTATATATTTATACAATATATATTATGTATAATATATGTATTTATATATATACAGACACATATATATATATCCTTCTAAGATACTAAGAATCTCATCTAAAACTGTGTTTGGGCCACAGCCACTCTGCTATTTTTTACAGTATAATTTAAACTACATCTGTAAAATGAAATAGACACGTACCCCATGAGAATCCTTATTTATGGGCAGAGACATCACTGAAAGATTTCCAAAAAAGACTGTGCTTTTGGTTTTTAGCTACAGTTGTTACTGATAACTCTTTTTTTCTAAACACCGAAACAAGCGGCAGAACGTTTCTATTTAGGAAATAAAGAAGGTCAATTCTATGGAAAATGTTAACTCTAGTAGTCATACTCGCTCTTTGTCAAATGTTTTCAAACTCTCCTGCCTCCAGGCACATGGCAGGATTGCACTTTTGAGGTTGGTGGGACCATGACACTAATTCTGGCCAATACATCGGAGCAGAAATGATGTCACTTCCAAGGTCAATGTCAGGCAGAAGCAATTAATTGTCAGTCCAAGACCCTCAGGAATTTGATTTCTTTCTACCATGGTGGCAAGCAGTGTCTCAAACAGTGGCTGCTCTATCCATCTGGATTCCATGATGCAGATGTAGTATGAGCAAGAAATGAAACTTTGTTATTAAATCACCTACAGTCGGAGTTGTTACCTTAGCTAGCCCAGCCCATTCTGACTGACTTAGCCATGAACCAGCTGTTTGGTATCCTGAAGTAAAAGAAGGAGTTACTCGTCGGAATATTTTACTTTACCACTGATTGTTCTAGTGCTCTTCAAAGACATCCTTAGATTAAAGAAGAACCACCCTATTCTTGATGGATATATGCCAGAATGATCTGCCAGCCACGTGGCTCCATGGTTGTTCCCATAATTACAATTCACTGAGATAGCAATCATCATAAAAGCATGCAGAGGGTGAGGTGGTAACTTAGAAACACAGACTCACTCTGGCTGAGCCACTGAGGGCAAGGAAGGCTTGACTGTGGGAGGTCAAAAGCCTGAGCTCTGTCTTAAATGGTAGGCAGGAATTCCTGGGGCAGATGATGTAGGGAATGATAGAGCAGCCACCAACAGGGAATGTTTGTGCAAACTAGAAAAATGTGCCCCCTATGGGTGGATGAATTAGAAAATTAGAAAAGGTGCCCCCCCCTTCCCCCAACCCAAGGGATTCAGCCTCGTGCCAGGACACAGGCTGCATTCCAACTCCACTCACCATCCTGTGGGGGGGGGGGGGGTTGTTTTGAGCCCTGCTGGAATCTCAGGCAGAAGGCAAAACAAACACACCTGTTTACACTTATCCAAATGGAAACTCTCCATTGAAAACAATCTAAGCCCATTGCCCAGTCTGTTTACTCGCCTTTGTCAATCCTCCTAAACCGCACGGGAGGGACAGGACAGCCACACAAGCCTGGGAAGCACAGCCTGGTGGGAAACAATTACCCCTGTTGTGAAATCATGCAGGGTTATAGAACAAACAAACCACAATAGCCCGTTTTTATAAAATGGTGTTGTGTTTTTTATCATAGACTTTGGGGCACTGGTTTCGATTTTTAGACACATTATTTCATCTTGATTACTGGGGGTTTGGGGGCTCCCTTGAATCTTATGCCCCAGGTAAGTGCCTTCCTCCCTCCCCGCTAGCCCCCACCCCGCTGATCAGATTTGCCTTGCGTGGAAGGGTGTAACTGGGAACAGAGAGGGAACCCTGGCTGCACAGTAGAATCACCTGGGAAGTTTTAAAAGCTCTCCATGGGGGGCTCCTGGCTGGCTCAGTGGTTAAGCGTCTACCTTCAGCTCAGGTCATGATCCCAAGGTCCTGGGATCGAGCCCCACATCGGGCTCTCTGCTCAGCGGGAAGCCTGCTTCTCCCTCTCCCACTCCCCCTGCTTGTGTTCCCTCTCTTGCTGTGTCTCTCTCTGTTAAATAAATAAAATCCTTAAATAAATAAATAAATAAATAAATAAATAAATAAATAAATAAAAGCTCTCCATAGCTTGACCTCACTGCAGACCAATCAAATCAGAACTTCTGGGAGTGGAGCCCAGGCACAGTATGTTTTAAAATCTTTCCACATGGTTCTGTTTTGCAGCCAGGTTTGCAAACCACTGCCTTAAACAGATATGTGGGATTAGACGTAAGGAATGAGGAAGAGGGAGAAGTCAGGACCCTGGCCTGGGTAACAAGGTGGATGATGATTCTATTTTGTGGAATAGGTAACTCAGAGGAAGGAGGGTTGCAGAAAGAAGGTCTAGGGGTGGAGAGGAGAGCAAATGAGTCCTGTCTTGCACCAGCTGAGTTTGAAGTGGAAATGCACAGATGAACATAAGGCTGTAGACCTTCCAGTAGAGACAGAGACTCAGGAAAGAGCTTAGGGGCAAAGGTAGAAGTTGGGGGGAGGTGCAATTGTACCAGGAGCAAAAGGAGGGAAGTGGGGACCTCGGGCTGGAAAAGGCCACTCCATCCTTAAAGGGATTCTCTCCTGACACCCAGTTCCACCTTTGCCATGGCAGCAAATGCACCAAGATTCCCTCCAGAGAGCCAGAGAGCAGACCTGAGTACTGTTCACAGAACCACACCATAGCACTGAATGAACTTACTGAGAGTCTTCCTCTGGCTCAGAATTCAAACACTGGGGAGGCAGCAACCAAGACTTGCCTGGAAAATTGGTGGATCCGCCGAAGAAAAAGAAGCATAGCTAACCATCCATTCCTTTCCTCAAACCTGCTGAGTCAGAAGAATCAGCTAGGACACCTGTTCCAGATGTAAATGTTCACATTCAGACCCAGAGCTGCTAACTGAGAACCTCCAGGAGAGGGCACTGGGACTCTGCATTTTTAACAAGTTCCCATGTGACTCTTAAGAGAGTGTGAGTTTGGGAAGCGCTGCTCTGTGGACAAAAAAAGTCTCCCTCTTTAATTTGTAGCAAAGACAGTCCAGGCTATTCCAACTTGGCCCAGGAAGGCAGAAAGTGATTGGCTGGATATGGCATAATCAATGGAAAGATTTTATGAGTCGGTCCTGTCAATGGAAACATTCAGTTTCCAATTTACATCTTCTTTCCTCCCCTTGTCCAGTGTAATGTTCAGCCCAGGACACACTCACCCAGTTCTCCTAAGAGAAGACGTTGCCAAAAGCAGCTTACTGCCTTGAAATTCAGGAAGATAAATCCTTCCTGAGCCTACTTGCTGGCATGCTCATCTATTTCCAGTTATGTTTATACAGACTGAAATGTCCTTGTTCATCCATTTGGTTCGAGTCAGTTTAGAAAAATAATGCGCTTGAAAGAAAAAAAAAAAAGATTGCAATTGATCTTTGGGGGGATCAATCTAAAATGGTTCTCGAGTTTTGCTTTGGGGGATGCTTTTCTCTTTTATATTTGAAGTTTGTTCTTGTGTGGTTCTCCTGGGAAACAGCACTTTCCCAAGCTTGACAAAGAAAAGCCTCAGGGAAATAAAACTTGGATGTGATGAAATGCGCTCAGTCCAACAACTAGAGAAGTTCCTTTCTTTCCTCCAAGCCTCAGGCTTGTAAGTAGCTTTTATCACATTGGATTTAAGTTCACATATGAAGAAAAAACAAAAAACCTCTTATAGTTGATCAGCTGAAATTTATCAAAATTATTTCAGGAGAAATGGCATTGGAGACCCCCGAACAGACAAGCAGGAATCTGACAGTGGTGTTCTCTGAATGAGGTGCCATAATCCCAATTAGCCTGTGACTAACAAAAAAAATACCTCTCGGGATGCCTGGGTGGCTCAGTCGGTTAAGCTTCTGCCTTCAGCTCAGGTCATGATCCCGGGGTCCTGGGATCGAGTCCCGCATCGGGCTCCCTGCTCTGCAGGGAGCCTGCTTCTCCCTCTGCCTCTCTGTCTCTCATGAATAAATAAAATCTTTAAAAAAAAAAAAATACCTCTCCCCAAAATTATATTCATTCATGCAACAAGTGCTCCTACATGTGCACACACTACGCTGGGCTCTGGGAATACAAAGGAAGTTCCTATCTTCCTGAAGCATGCAGAAGAGTAGGAGAAAAAACAGGTAAAACAGCAAATAAATACAATTTCAAATTATAAGTACTCGGAATAAAACAGGCTGGTCCTCTGAAGACCAGCTACTGTGAAAGCCCAGCATTACCTTGACTGGTGAGGCCTCACAAGGGAAGCCATATTGGACTGAGGTGTAAACGCCGTGAAGAAGAGTTTGGAGAGCTTTAAGAAGAGTTGGGACAAGACCCAAGTGCGAGGCATGTAGAGCTTGGCCCCTCAAGGGAAGGACTTATCGAAAAACTTGTCTCTGAAGGGAATGATTAAAATCATTCAGAACTCGGGGCGCCTGGGTGGCTCAGTTGGTTGAGCGACTGCCTTCAGCTCAGGTCATGATCCTGGAGTCCCGGGATCGAGTCCCACATCGGGCTCCCTGCTCGGCGGGGAGTCTGCTTCTCCCTCTGACCCTCCCCCCTCTCATGTGCTCTCTCTCTCTCTCTCATAATAAATAAATAAAATGTTTTTTAAAAAAATTTAAAATCATTCAGAACTCTAACTTGCAGGATCAGACCCAAGAAGGACTGGCAAACCAGACAGGAGAAAGGCCATGAGTCCATTACAAGATGGCAAAATGTTAACTCCCTGGACTCGGGGGCAGCCAGGCTAGGGTTTGAGGCGACCAGAGCCCCAGACTGGCTATGTCTGGCAGTGAGCAGTGCCATCCATTTACCCCCCATTTACCCCCATCCACTTCAGATATTTGTATCACTTTCTAAGTGTCTCAACAGGTGCAAATGTTCGAGAGGCCCTGCTTCAGCGTTTGGGTCCAACCCAACAGCCTCGTGAAAACCCACCTGGGATTAACCTCAGCTAGGCATATAGGTTACCTCCTCAAATTTCTTCACAATGTATAGGAAGGTCTTTGAGACTGGAAGGCTTGTCTGGCAGAGGAGACATGTGGAGAAAAGCAGGGATCTGGGAAGCTGCAGCAAGTGAGGTAATGCTATTTGATTGTGACACAACCCTAAGGGCTCATGGGAAACGTCGTGGAGACCTAGGTCACAGGGGTGGGTCGTGAGCCCCGGGGAAGGGACAGCTGGTGGCATGCCTCCCATCTCTGCTTCACCATCAATAATCTTCTGTTTTGTTAACTGATGTGAGTAGAAATTATTTTTTTATTGGCACCATAATTTGTATGCATACATAGAGTGAGTAGGATTAAGGATAATGGTTCATTTCACTGTGGAGAGGGCTCTGTACCTGACAGTCACATCTGATCTATGTCCACGTGTACAGATGTGCTGTGTGTGTGTGTAGGTGAACGCACGGTGCATGTACAGCGGACACCCCACACAGGTACTAGGGATCGCACAGACTCTCACACACTGCTGGAAAAGATACTTGGAGAGCCTGAAAACTTCTCCACTTATCTTTTACTAAGAACTGATAAAGAATTATCTTTCTTCCTATTCTCATTTCCTCTTAAAATGCAACACGCACGTGCGTGTATCCATGCGCACGCACACACACGTACATACATGCACACACACACGCACACACACACAGACGTACATACGCACACGCGCATACACACGCACACGTACATACCCACACGCGCACACACGCGCACACACATGCACACAGACGTACATACGCACACACGCACACACGCTCACACACGTACATACGCACACACGCGCGCACACAGACGTACATACGCACATGCACACACGTACATACGCACACACACGCACACGCACACAGATGCACACAGACGTACATACACGCACACACGCGCACACACACACGCACACGCACACCCCAGCCACCTGGGCAAAGTATTCAGGTTCCAATTTGGTATGTCACAGCCACCCAGGTGTGTCAGGAAAAGGAAGGGACAGACGACCCAGCCGGTGCCTTTGAAAGGGGAGGGGGTTGGTCAAGGTCATCAAAAGAACCACCTGCACACTCCAGGGTCTGTGCCTTTAGGAGGCTGCTTCCCCTCACATCATCCCCCTCTTTCAACACGCAGTGCCTTCTGGGAACTTAAGGACAAAAACAGCCTCTCTTACTAAGAGGTTCTGTGATGAGTTGGCCCAAGTGCACAGACAGTTCACGACACTCTGGGAATTGTCATGTTTTCCCGAATTTCTGATTCATAAGGCCTTGACTTCCATTTCACCTCATGGTGCTTGTTTCTTCGTTATTTGGCCAGCCCCTGATTTTCTAACCCTCCCTCCTACTTATCAGCCTTCTCTCCCTCCCCCCTCAGCCCACCCCCACATTTTCTTCCCAACTCAGCCTTGTCCTCCTCCCTCTCTCACTGCTACTTAAATACAGTCAGATGCTCTCTCTGACCCGCTCCCTGGTTCCCAAGTGTTTCCAGAGTTCACGGGCTTAAGACTCAGATGACTAAGCTCAGGCTACATGAGCACAACCCACAAACCTTTTTGATTTTGCTGAGCAATACAAACCACGAGTTTCTTTCTCATGCAATGAATCACCCTCAAAGGACCACAAGGACCTGTTTTTTGGTACTTAAAAAATGGTAGCTTTTGTGTAAAGAACTCACGTGGGCAATACTGCAGGCATTGGCTACATGTATCTGAGGCAGGGGCTGCACACTAGTTTCTATTAAGTTCAAGAATCTTTGCAGAAGAGTCTACATGATCATCATCTCCCAACAAAGTGTTATTAACTATAGCATATGAGGTCTTCATACGGCACTTTCCAGTCCCAAGCAAGGCTGTGAGGAATTGTTTTGTAAAGTAAAACCACCAGCCGGGGGATGGATTTTGACAACCAATAATAACACACAAACAGGTAAGGGTGCGTCCAAACAATGAAGAGTATTTTCGTTTTCACCTGAGGGCTAAGGGAGTGTTTGGGGTTGCAGGTGTGGGAGGAGAAAACTGTATAGTAACACTGAGACGGCCTCCATGGTTCTTAGACTCCAGTACCAGGAACAACAAAGCAAGTGAAAAGTCCAGAACCGTGAGAGTTCCAAGACTCCTTGGAGCTTATCTAGTCCGGCCGACTCCTACCACAGGACTCAATGAAGCGTCATCGAGCTCGAACACCTCCAGCAGGAGATAACCCACCACTTTGCCGGAAGCTCTTCTGGGATCTGCCTTCCTGAAATTTCTAACCATTGAGCCACGTCTTAGGCTGGTATAATCAAAGACAGCTGAGAGGCAGCTCATGGCTTTGACCCTCCAGCCCTATCACTTGGTACCTCTGTCATCTTCACGCTCCCATTTCTGCAGGGATTAAGCAAAAGGGAGAGCATAATCATAATAACTCATAAGGTGTTTATAAGTAGCAAATGATATTATACAAACAGAGCCTTAAAACAGAGGTTGGCACACAGTAAGCACATGATAAATGTTCCTCGTGATGATAATGTGCCCTGCAAGGTCCTGCCCTCTCCAGGTGAAGCATCTCCATTCCATCAACCCTGCTGTGTATCATGTAATTCTAGAAAGACCTCCGCTGTTAGAAGCTCCTCCATCACAGTGAGATGCCCAGAAATGGATTTAATATTCCGATGTGGTAGAGCGTGCCCCCCTTTCGGTGGGAACAGCACCCACCCTGACGCAGGCTTCACAATTTCATCGGTGCAGCCTACGAGGCATTGGCTCTTTGCCCTACGGACCCACATCACTGGGAGCTGTCAGTCTTGTAGACACCAAAAACTACCAGCTCTTTTTCATGAAAACTCCTGTCAAACCAAGCCTTTCCAAACAATATTTATGTAATGGGGGGGGGTGTATGAATACATTTACATCTATTAAAGTAAATTCTTGTGTGGGATCTTGATTCCAGCCTTTTGCAGTGCAGTTGCATTCTGGTTTTATTATTCAGTCTTCCCTAATGTTGTGTCATGTGCAAAACTGGATAAATATGCTTTATTTTTATCCAAATGGTTGATTAAAGTGTTACCCAAACAGAGCCAAAGACAGAGCCCTGTGGGAACCCACTAGAGACCTCCATCTCTAAATGATCAGATCTTCTGGAATGTTTGACTTAGGACTCCACCTAACTTTATTACCATTACCCCTGCCTTTTTCCATCTTGTTCATAAAGATATCGTGCCAAACTCAATACATGCTTTTTCTATTTCAGTTTCTCGTGAGTAAAAAAAAAAATAGTGGATCCTGAATTATTCCTTCTTAGAGAGAGATAATAGTTTCATGTAATCACAGGGTATGGTCCTGGCCCCCACCACCATGCCCCAGGGCTCAGGGTATAGCTATATGGCTTGCCAGAGTTTTTTTTTTTTATTGAGTTGATAAAAATCCAACAGGATTAATAGATCAGAACATGGAAGGGAGCCTGGACAAGAAGCAGCTGGGACCAGACAGTTTGGTGTTGCACATGTAGTAACCAAATTCCATTCAAGTATCACCTTCTTTCTGCTGAGGATCCTGTTTAGATCTGGTGCTTAAGACACGTGGCTCAGGTCATGACAACAGAAGGGTTACTTGCGAAGGTTTTTCAAGGACTGCCTCTGAAATCTGCCCTCGGGAACTACAGAGGGAGAGAGAGACGCCGAGGGGAGGGCTGTGGCAAAGCCCCCTGAGGGGAGCAACAACTCCATACACAAAGGAGACCGGGAGGTGCCCCGTATGGGTTTTGACTCAATATGGGAATCAGGGAAGTTGAAGGATTATCATGCTAGCAGGGAAAATGAAGCAACTCTGCCTTTTTTTTGAGAGAGAGAGAGAGAGAGAGCACTCAAGCAGGGGAAGGGCAGAGGGAGAGAGAGAGAATCCCAAGCAGGCTCCACACTCACTATGGAGCCAAGGTGGGCCTTGATCCCACGACCCCAAGATCATGACCTGAGCCGAAATCAAGTCGGCGCTTAACCAACTGAGCCCCCCAGATGCTCCCCCCCTTTTTTTCAATCAGTTTTTTTTTGGTTTTTCGTTTTTGGTTTTTTTTAGAATTCTGACTTGTCTTACAATTCCTCCTTTGACAGTATACTTTCCCAAGAGGCAAATGTTCATTTGGCTTGGGGCTCGTGGGAGTGTGACCTGGGCTTATCCAGAATGTGCCCATCTTCACCATCCTTCTCCCCACAGCTTACATGCAGGAGGGAGAGAAGATGACTACAGGGGAGATCAGGGGAAGAAAAGGCAAAGGGGGGGCCACTGTAAAGGAAAATAAGAGGAAAGCTTAAAATACAGAGTGACCATGGTAATTTTATTAGATTCTTTACTCAAACATCCACTTTGGGGAAAAAAAGGTCTAAAACTGACCACACAAGTGTTGGCAGTAGACAGAACCAGAAATTTGGCTCCAGTTACATTAACTCCATTAGGCCTGAGTTCTTTCCTTTGTAAAATGAAGGCCAGGAGGCACCAGCTAAAGAAGTTCTGTGACCTTGTCAAACACCAACATTTTAGGCACTGGAATGTTCCATTCTGAAGGGTTAAGAAAGTTCTAGCAATCTGGAGGTTGCAGAAATGAGGGTCAGGCACTGATACAGGGCCACACAGAGCCATCTGCATACCTGGAGCGTCCTAAAGCTGGGGGGGGGGGGGGGGGCGAGGGGAAGCATTGTCAGCTCTGGGTGGAAGGGATTCCAGAAGATGCCCACAGGTTGGACCCCAGAATGTGCAATGGCCGACCATCTACAACCTGGAGGCCGATGGCCCAGATCCCGGATCTCAGCAGTCCAGAACGCTCCAGAAAGATTTTTCTGATGCCTCCCGCCTCCAGTTCTGCAATAATTCCATGTTTCAGACTGGGGCTGGGACAGAGGCAAACCTGCAAACCGTGATAGCTACAGAAAGAAGCGGGCCAGGAAGGAAAAGATCAGCTGGGCACCGTTCTGTTCTCGGCAAGAACAAGTCTAGAAATGCAGGAAGGAAACCCAGAATGCCCGGGGGTGGGGGGTGGGGTGTATGTTACTGCGGCATTTCCAGGGCCAGGCTGTCCTCTTTGTTTGGGCACGCTTTTCCTGACAGAAAGCCAATGTTCTCACCACATGAATGCTCGTGGACGTTAATAACAGCAGATAAGACCGCTGTCTGCAAAGATGCCGGGTTGCATGCAAATGGGCTGCAAATACCTTGGAGGGTTTCACAAAAATAAGACACCGGGGCCAAGAGAGTCTGGCAGAGGAGATGGGTCCTCTGACGACGACGGTGGGAGGGAACGCGCGAACTGCTCGAGCGTGCGAACCTTTTAAAATGGGACGCACTTGCCTCGAGCCCGCGGAAGGTCTGCAGTTCTGCCTAGGTGCCCTTCACGGGAAAGCAGCTCGAAGAGGTTTGCTTTTGCAGAGGCCCGGCTCCCCGAGGGCGATCCCTGAGGTTTTACCGCCATCCAGTGGAAGCCTGGAGTATGGCAGCTGCGGAACTGCCCCAGCCTCATGTGAGCGGCAGAGAGGAGGAGACCGTCTATCTCCCGCCCGACAGTGAAAGATGAGAGGAAGATTGCTGAGCTTCGTTTCATTATCATCCATTTAGATCAAAGGAGCTGCCATTTTGGTCCCCGGCCATCAATCAACGGGCATCACTCAAGGACCAGGCTGGGCTGACTTGGCACATTCTATTTCACTCCAGTGAAGATAGAGACCTACAGGAAGTCTTTGGAAACGTCTTCTCCAATATCATAGCAATCATCAGGTGCCAACACTTCCAGTCCCTGCCATGTCCCTATTTTAACAGAAGAGTTTAATTATGTCCTGAAGGCGTAAGACCTGAAGACAGGGTAGCAGAGGGATGACAAGGGCTGTTCCAACGGGGAGCATTTATCTACCTCCTGGCAAGAAAAAGAATTCAGTGAGGGGATGGTCTACTTGTTCCAACGCTGTATTTCTTAGAAGAGAAGCCAGCAATGGGTGCCATTCCTGTGTTTTCTCCTGTTTTTGAAGAGGTTGCTGTGAGGACTGCAGTCATGGGGATACAAAGGCTTGGCAGATACTCTTTCCTAACAAGAAAGCAGATCCAGGGTCGTCTGTGGCTTTCCCTTTCACTCAGCCTCCTTTGTTCGGTTGATGGGCTAAAGACCAGAGGAGGAAAGAAAAGAGGGGAGGGAATAGGTGTTTCTTGAGTACCTACACTCTGACAGATAATAGATGTGAAATTATATTGTGTTCTCCTCACAAAAACCTCACTGGGCTCTTAAGAAAGACCAGAATGGTCTGGAAGGATCCAAATCATGATTTGTAATTCCCCCTTTTCAATACAAAACTAGGCTAAATGTTAGTGCAAAGCCATGTGAGAAACAATCAACCAAATCCTTGTGGAATGTAAATATCCTTAATTCTGAGTGTCATCAGTTCACCTTCAACCTCACCTCAACCCTCTTCCCACACCGGGTTTTCCTTTTGATGAAAAGCAGAGCATCAGGCTCTTAGGAGGTAACCCCCTAAATCAGCTACAAGTTTTTAAATGTCATTCTGTTTCAGTACATGGGGATTTTTTTTTTTTTTTCCTTCACCAAAAAGTGTTTCCTATGGCCCTTCCCCACAGAGCTGTTTCTGGGATTAAGTAAATAATAATTGTTAGGTACCATGTCTTTTCCAAGGGATATTATGAACCGATTCTGTCAAATAGGGATCTGAATGTATTCCCTCCTACAGTTAAACCTGTGAATCGTGGAGTTGGCTTTGAGGTCTCCTCCCTGTCCTACTTGGCCTGCCAAACCCCATTCCAAGGTTGCCACTCCGCCGCCTTCCTGCAGCAAAACCTCAGGATCCGTGACCCTTCTTGGCTCCCCCTGTCACCCTTGCCCCTCACCTCAACAACTGGGGAAAACATACTTGTCTTAGACATAAGGAGGAGAAGGAGAAATGCGTGGAGAAGGGTCAAGTGCACGCCCAGTGGAATTGAAGCTTGAACTTCAGCTGCGGGACCTCAGCTCCGCGTGAAGACAAGTGCCCCGCCGTCTCTCCTTCAGGTCCACTGCACACCCCCCATACTGCCCGTCTGCCACCGTGAAAGACTTGCCACCACATCTTTATTGCATCTCCAAGTGAGGAGCGGTGAATAACTTACTATACAAGGAACACTCCCCATTTGTAGACGATGCCCACTTACAGAACACAGGTGGTGAACGCAGCGTGAAGCTGTTTACAGAAGCTGAGGAGCAAGGGGGTGAGAGAGGAATCAGTGCAAGGAATTTAGTGCAAGGACGGTGCACGAATTCTCCTGGCAAGTGGGATATACAAGAGGAAGTTCTGGGAAAGCATGCAGGGGAGCTTATGTCCAGGGATGGACAGCAAGTTTGGGAATGGTGACCAGTGAATTGGTGCTGGGGGCCCACAGGGGTCCCGTGGTAGCGCCACAGAGATGAGTATATTGGGGGTGACCTTTAGCCTCTCCTACCCAGACAAGATGGGAGGGTGCCAGTCAGTTGGCTTCCAGTGTAGATTTCGGCAGGGACAGGCCTTGGCTGTTTTTGCTCAGATTTGCAGTTCTGCTCTGCTCACAAAACTAGCCTTGAGGGAGAAGAGCTGGCTCCTGAAGCTCACTGAGCCAGGAAGTGGTCAGATGACCAGAGCTTTAGTCACTTGTGAAATGACTGGGCAGAGTAATGGGCACACCCTGAGTTGCCGGAGACTCCCTCCCACTTACAAGAAGTATCCTAAGCCTGGGACAAAGGGAAAACATGAGTGCTAGGCCCTGGAGTCTTGTTAGCCCCCCAGAAACTCCAGAAGGGAAGGCAAGTTCTTCCCAAAAAGGTTTTGTACAGTTTCCTCGGGAGCCTCGGGATTTAGCCCATATCTCCCGGGACTCCCCATTGATTGGCTGACTTGCTGTGCTTGTCCCACTCTTCTGAACGGCTAACTGCCGTCTTTCCTTCCTTCATAGTCATGGTAAGGGCTAGTCCGAGTCTGGGCCCGTGGAATGGAGAAATCCTTTTGGGAGGTCCGATTCTGAAAAGGAAGCAGCCATATTGTTAAGTCCACTCCAATTCCTGGATATTTCAACAGAGCTCCGATCTGGGCAGGAACCTTAACTTTCTCCCCTTCTCCCATCCCTCCCCCTGGAGCACCCCTCCCTGTGCCCTGGGAATACTCCAGGAACACTAGGAATCCTCCAGTCTCCCGTGCTAACCCGTGAGGCAGATCACAGGAAAGGAGACACGTCGTCCTTCCAAGATGGCCATCCAGGGGCCCTACAGAATGGCTACATCCTGTGTTCCCGAAGGACAGACATTCCCGGAGAGCTAATGCCACTGGCAAAAAAAGGAGAAAGAAACCATTTACCTGCAGCTGAAAATGGGTGGAGTAAGGAGCATAGAGTGTATCACCTAGCTCTTCAAGACCTGAAACAGAGGGAGAGGACGGGTTACAGCACTGGGGCCCCACCGGCTTCCTGCTCCAGCCAGTGCTCACCCCCCCATTCAGTCACCTATCAAAACATGCCGTGCTATCTATCCATTTGTCTGTCTCCCCAGGAGACCGTATGTTTCATGGAGGGAGAGACCGGCCCAGGCCCAGGGCCAGGCACAAATAAGCACCAGATTGGAGCAATAAATGAACAGAGGGTCACTAGGGGAGCACCTTTCTAGAAAACCTCCCTGGCGGCGCACCTCACCCCAGGACCACTTCTAAAGCACATCTGAAACCAGTCTTTTCAGATTTAGATCTGGCCAGAAGATGTTACCTAGAGTGAATCTCACTGAGGATTTACCCACTTTCTTAACTGCCCACAAGGAAAGAAAAAAAAAAAAGCTTTTTTTTTTTCTTTTTACTTTCTTTGAGAGGGGGCAGAACTTATGAGCAATTGTTTTCTGTGTATTTGGGGAAAATTAGAGGGACTTAAACTCTGGAACAGAAGAGCAAAGGCATACAATCATCATGAATACAACTTAGAGCAATCCATTTATTTCCCACCGAATGTACCCGTTTAGTTTATTTCACACACACCTCAGATACTTTCTCTATATAAAATACTGTGGAAAATCTAAAGATTAGGGGCACCTGGGTGGCTCAGTCTGTTAAGTGTCTGTCTGTCTTCAGCTCAGGTCATGATCCCGGGGTCTTGGGACCCGCATCGGGCTCCCTGCTCAGCGGGGAATCTGCTTGTCCCTCTCCTCCCTGCTCATGCTCTTTCTTGCTCTCTCTGTCTCTCTCTCAAATAAATAAATAAAATCTTTTTTTAAAAAATCTAAAGATTGGGGCGCCTGGGTGCCTCAGTCGTTAAGCGTCTGCCTTCGGCTCAGGTCATGATCCCAGGGTCCTGGGATCAAGCCCCGCATCGGGCTCCCTGCTCAGCGGGGAGCCTGCTTCTCCCTCTGCAGCTCCCCCCGTTTGTGTTCCCTCTCTCGCTGTGTCTCTCTCTCTGTCAAATAAATAAATAAAATCTTTAAAAAAAAAAATCTAAAGATTAACCAGAATGATTCGTGGCCTGTGACCAGGCCTGGGGCTGACACTGGAGAGCAAGGGATATAATGACAGCTATATTAAATAGTTATGGAATGAGACATACTCTGATAAGAGCATTTCCAAGTCCTACAGCTTGCAGGCAGAGTAAATAATGAGAAACTAGGGAATGTGTGACTCTGGAAAAGGACGAGGGCAGGGAGAAGGACATGCCTGGAGCCTGAACACACAGGCAGGGAAAGACAGCGACTTGGTTTGTTTGGACTGAGAGCGCGGCTTCCGTGGTTGTTGGGTTCTGGCTGTGAAAATATGGTGGGTACTGGGGAGCCAGCGAGGTATGTGAGCAGGAAAATGTGGTAGCCTGAGAAGTATTTTAGGGAGAGGAAGGTGATAGTGGTCCATAAAATGAATGGAAAGAAGGATGAGAGGGAGGAATGTACTTAAGGAGTGATAACAGGGAGTCCAGGAGTGTGGTGACAGAGTGAAGGATGAGAATGGACAGGAGCCCATGGGTGCTAAAATATCCCCTCCAGCCATCCCTGCTTCCGTCCTAGCTTCCAAGTGCCCGGAAGAGGGACCACAGCTGCTGTGAGAAGCACCAGAGAGCTTTGCACCTCGGGCTTCAAGGGCAGAGAAAACTGTTAGCTGAAGCTAAGGATCTCCGCCTTGGAGGTCCCTCACTGCAGTCCCAAACCCATCCCCCCTCCCTTGATTAGGCCCAGAGATCAATGACTAGATTCCTTGGGGCAAGGACAGTCTCAAGCTATCAATTTAGCCTTTTTGTGTGTGTGTGAGATCAGCGTAACACCTGGTTACTCACAACTTCAGGCAAGAGCAAAATCATTTGACTCTTCGATGTTAGATACGATCTCTTCCCTCCCACGGGCCCAGAGGCACGCAGTAAGATGTGGCTCTTCAGGATAAATCAGAATCCCCAGGGACTTTATGGAGATCCCTGCTGGTTTATGATAAAAGGGCATTCTCCTTCCTCTGTACTCTGTGACCACAGTAAGAAATCACGGCGTGGCTTTCTATATTCAAATCTATAAAGGCTCCACATTGCTGGAAGGAACACCTAGTTCTCTTTTATAAAGACCACAATCTCACCTGCTTGTCTCTAGAGATTTTTTCAGTCATTCCTTTGCTCCAACTTATTTCGACTCAGAGAAACCCACAGGGTATTATGTAGAAAGTACTAGATTAAGACTCCCGGGGCCAGCTTCTAGTTCTATTAGAACTCTAACCAGCTGGATGTTTTTAAGCAAGATCTGAGCCTTGGGGACCTTATCTATTCTGCCAGGGGTATGACCTGGATCATCTTGAGTGTTACTATAGTTATAATATCCTATGATTCTCCCCCCCCATCTTTCTACAAGGGATTCTCACCCAGCCATGCTCTGTACCTTGAGTGATTTCCTCTTGAGAGTAGGCTCTGTTCTCCACACCATAGCTCTGCTTCATGAGTTGAGGTTTACAAAATGTATCCTCAACGGGGTAATCCATGGGGTTCCGTTGCTTTGTGAGCAGCCGAAACTCAGGTACAACATAAGCCAACAGGAAAACCCAGCCATTGGCCACCAAGGCTGAGCTGAGGACGGTATCATCCCACTTGGGGCCAAAGGTAGAAATCAGGAGCAGGGTGATCCAGGCCACCCAGATGGCAATGGAGAGAAGCATGGTGAGGAAGATGTGGACCCCGTGTCTCTTCCAGCCGCTGAAGGATCCACAGAAGATGAAGCAGGACATGAGGCAGGTCAGCGCCATCAAGAAGAGGACATAGATAAGTAACATGACAAAGTCTTCATTGCGCCGAGAGGCAGAAAGCTCAGAGAAGATGGCGACATTGGTCCTGTTCATGGTGAGGATGATGTACTCAGCAGCAATGATGTCCTGCACCAGGCTGAGGCCCACGGCCAGGCTCAGCATCACCAGCAAGGACAGGGGCCTCTTCCCATGCACCAGCTTCGTCAGGTTGAAAGCATGAACCAGGAGGCAGGAGAAGCAGAGGGAGAAGAGGACTCCGAAGAGGAAGAAGCGGGTGGGTCCTGTGCTGCCATCAAGTTGGATGATGAAGGCAAAGGTGAGGCCAAAGATCCCCAGAACACCCAGGAGGAAGAGAAACTGGGTCGGGAGCACTTTTCGCCTGTTGGAGTCTTGCACCTTGCAGATGAGAATCAGGAGAGCGAACATGAAGGCCACTGAGGTCACAGCTCCAGCTGCGGCCACTGCTTCTAGGACAATGCCCCAAATTGCAGTGGTATCACAAAGTCTGTAGTACCTGGCGTCCAGGCTTGAGCGGCAACCACTAGCGGATGTTGTGGCCATTCTGGTCCTGCGTAGAAGCAAAGGTGGGGGGAGGGAGAGGTGAATCTCCAAACAAACTCTTGGCACAGGGACCCAGAAAGATTAGGAAAAACTTTCCTATGCTCGGCCAGGGTGTTGCCCCTGAACTTGCTACATTAGATAAAGCTACTAACTTTTCTCTAGCTCTCATGGCAAATTCTAAAGACTGATGAAGGCAAAAACCAAAGCTCCCCACAATTAAGCACTACTAATGTGTCCGCTGACGCCAGAGAACTCAGTGCTTGTTGAGGGGTTCCGGGGTCTCATTTCAAAACATAACTTGCCAGGGTTCCTGATATTTCTGGCTTAGTATTTTGTCAGAATTCACGAACACGGAAATCTCTACGCTTAAACTTTAATCATAATTTATCAGTCTCAAGTTGTTTTCCACCTTTGCCTCTGTTTCAGACATTTGTAAGCATCTCCTTCTTTTTTTAAGAAAGACTTTATTTATTTGAGAGAGAGAGAGCACTCGAGCACGTGAGGGGGGAGGGGCAGAGGGAGAAGCAGACTCCCCGCTGAGTAGGGAGCCCAACAAGGGGCTCGACCCCAGGACCCTGAGATCATGACCTGAGCCAAAGGCAGATGCTTAACTGACTGAGCCCCCCGGACGCCCTGTGCACATCCCATTCTTTCATGGATAAGAGGAGTTATCTGAACTGTAGATGTCTCTATGGAAGGACAAACATCCACTTCACCACCACTGGATCCTCTTCTTTAGCTCTGCTATCACATGTTAGAAGGGTTTTTTCCCCTCCTTAAGTTTTGTAAGGATGGCTCTACTCTTATTCCAAAAAGTGATGGAAAGGGTCTTCTCTGTCATAACGAGTTCTTTATTAACTAGGAAGTCCTGGAGGACGCACCAAAAAACAGTGGACTATCCAACGAAAGACATTACCAATAGCTAATGTTCATTTTTACTCTGGATCAGAAACTCTTCCAATCACCTTTCATATATATTAGTTTAATTTCATAGCAACTCCAGTAGGTAAAAAATATTAGCGCTATGTTACAGATGGGAAAACTGAGGCAGAGACAAGTCAAGTTACCTGCCCAACATCCTACAGTGAGGAAATGGCAGAAGCAGAATTTGAACATAAGTTATCTGGCTCTAGGATCCATGCTCTCAACTACAACAAGTGCCACCTCTTGAGTGAGTTCTAGCTGGCCTTAAATGCAATCTGAAATATTCTCATTCTCTCTCTCTCCTCTTATGTCTGCCCCTTTTTCTCCCTCATCAGATGCCCCATAAACCAGCTCTGTTTATGGTCTCGATTCCACTTAGTTCAGCCCCACACAGGCTAGGAGCTCCCAGATGATGGATGATCCACAAAGCAGGTAATCTGCTTACCCACTCAAGGACAATCAGAATTGACAGGCTGGGGGCACCTGGGTGGCTCAGTCGATTAAGTGTGGACTCCTGATTTCAGCTCCGGTGGTGATCTCAGGGGTCGTGAGATCAAGCCCCATGTTGGGCTTTGTGTTCAACTCAGAATCTGCTTATTCCTCCCCTTCCCCTCTCTGTGCCCCCCTCCCGTTCCAGCTCCAACACACCTTCTTTCTCTCTTTCTCCCTCAAATAAATAAGTAAATAAAATCTTTAAAAAAAAAAATTGACTGGCTATCCTTCCTTTATATCTCTCCTTGATCTCCCGGATCTGCTTCCTTCTCTGCTCCCACAACCTTCATGTCAATTTTAAACCCAGCTGATGTCCCAAACCTCATGAAATCTAATTCCTAAGAATTCAGGGCATGGTGGAAAGATAAAGTGGGAAATTGGAAGAGAGCAGGAGTTTGTACATTTCCTTAAAATATACGGTACTCAAAGTCCAAAGTCAACATCAGGTAAGACGTTGAAATTCAAAAGTGCTAAGGTTTTTAACAGTCGTCAACAAACTAATTTTTTTCTGGATTATCTGGCTGTTTATCTAGGGCACCATTCCTTTTGTTTTGTTGAATGCTATTTGTGCATGAATTTTGTTTGGGGGGGTGGCTTTAGATTTCTTTTCCTGATAGAATTGCTCACTCAACAGTGAAAAGTTCTGAACTGATTCAAAGAGACATACAGTCAGGGCAGGGAGTAGGGGACAGTTAGAGGAAGAGAAGGCTCACTGAGAACCCCTCCACACAAAATCATCAGTGAAAGATTTTGGCCTCCTCTAAGGCCAAATGGGGAGAGACTGCGCAGAAAGGAATTGGAAAGAAGGGGAACCGCTGGGACCAGGAAGCAGGAAAAGATACAAAACGTTCACTGCATCCTGCCTCTTTCCTTATAGCAGAAAAACAGCTCAGAATGTCTTCACCACATGCCCATAAATGCGTATAGACAAGATTTCTCTGGCCCTTCACAGCTCTATGGGGATGCTGTGATCAATCCAAGGAAAAAGAACACCCATTTCTCCTTCTTCCATCTTATGTCTTCAAGATCCAACCACAAGTCAGGGAAGCAGCACAATGGGAACAAGCCATCACTCACTAACTGTCCCGGGCAAATGAGCCTCTTCTTCAATGCGGACAGAATTCAAACATCTGCTTCCCTTAAAGATATAAAATCTGGGGGTGCCTGGGTAGCGCAGTCGGTTAAGCATCTGACCAATCACCATTGGTTTTGGCTCAGGTCATGATCTCAGGGTCATGGGATCCAGCCCTCGTCTGACCCATCTGTTGGGCTCTGTGCTCAATGGGGAGTCTGCTGCAAAGATTCTCTCCTGATGCCCCGCCCCTCCCCCCAAATAAATAAAAAAAGATACAAAATCTGCATTTCAGTTAGATGACATAATCATCGCCCTAGCACTGTTTTATTCTCATGGCAATTCGGGAAAAAATTATATGTATATATATGCAATATAAAACACATACTTACATACATGAATATTATGTATGTGTTGGAATATTATAGGTGTGGTGTATTAGAATAAAATAACTTAAGTAATATAAAGAGCAAATAGTTTATAGCTTCAATCTATCTTCCTAACTTTTTGATGAACTTTGGCTCTCCAAGCTTAACTTTGTATCGTATTAAGTCATTCACTCAACCAGTATTTCCTGAGCACCACCATGTGCCAATCACTAGGCTAGAGAGTCCATGGTAAAGGGGAAAACAGATAAGTGCCCTAGCATGGCAGAAGGGACAGACAGACAGACAGACAAAATCTGCCACTATGGCCACAGGCTTCCCACAGCCCTTCGTCACGCAGGGGTCTGTCACCTGCACTCTACCGCAGGGTCACCCCTACCGCAAAGCACAGAGCAAAGAACGGGTGAAGACCGGGTCACGGGTCCCATTCCTCAGGGCAGCGCAGGATGAGAAATGGGAGGAAGAGGGCAGGCATCCCCTGAAACACAAGTCCCCAAAGTCTGACTTGCCTTGCCTACTCCACCACTCTGGTGGTGGTTCGGGGAAAGGGAGTGCAGACTTGGCTCAGTTGTGGGTGCCAGGAGTATGGGAGAGGAAGAAGCCCCCAGCCCCGGGCTGAATGCAAGCACTGTGCACACCAGGGAAGGGAGAGACCCAGGCTGGGCGCATTTCCTCCGCGCTCACCTTCACCTCCCCACCTCACCCCCTCCCAGATCCACCATAAGGGCAGTGTCTAGCTGCAAAGGTATTTCTCCTTCCCAGTACCCCCACTCCCCGCCCCCCCACCCCCGGCCAGTGGTTCCTTCCCCACCCCTCAAGGTAGTACTGTCCCTTGACAAGCAGTCATCAGCATCACCCAGGAACCCTGAAGGACTTCGGGCTTGAGGACTCTAAGTCTTGACAGAGATCGATGAGGTGTTTGTCTAAAGGATGGTTGTGGTGCTGGCCAGAGGAACAGTGAGCCAGAACCTCCCGCCCCCAACGTGAACCTCCGGGCTGCTCCCTTCTGGTGTAGGCGGGGTTGTGTCTTGGGCCTCCTGGCATCCGCAGACCAGGGTCCGATGAGAGCAATGGGCCACGGGTGTGGAGAGGGGAGAAAACCGATATCCCTCAATTTCACCTCCACCTCCCACCCCAATCATACATGGGAGATGGGGAAACAGACACTGAAGTGCCTTAGAACGTTGTTTTTAGGGGCGCCTGGGTGGCTCAGTTGGTTGGGCTTTTGCCTTGGGCTCTAGTCATGATCTCGGGGTCCTGGGATCGAGCCCCAAGTCGGGCTCCCTGCTCAGCAGGGAACCTGCTTCTCCCTCTGCCTCTCCGCGCCACCCCCCTCCCCTGCTCCGCTTGCTCTCTCACTCTCTCCCTCTTAATAAATAAAATATTTTTTTAAAAAACCGACCGTTTTTCAAGAAATGTTGACATTTTCAAGCATACTCGCAAAGCCCATGGGCTCATCACTTGGTTTCAGAAATTACCAATATATGGCCAATTCTGCTTCATTGCCATCCCTACCCCACTTACTAGATTATTTTTAGGCAAACCCCTGACATCATATCATTTTATGCACAAACACTTCAGTGTGTATCTCTAAAAGATAAAACTCCTTTTTAACTTAACCGCACTTCAAAAGTTAACAATAACCTTATAATATCAAATATCCAGTTAAGGTTCATATTTCCCAGTTCTCTCACTAATGTCTTTTTAAATTTTTTCTTAGTAAATACGTTTTTATCTGAGTGACTAATTTTGTCGGAATTATCCTTACTTCACCTCTGTTAGCCCTCCTCCACCTCTTCCTCCAGCATGACAGGCATTGTGCAATGGGTCTAAAATGTCCCAAGTACTCTGAATTTGGTCAGAGGAAAATAAAACTCACCGGACTCATTAACAAGCAGCTCTGTACAGAGAAGGCCCTGTGTCACCCAGGGAGTGGTCCAGATGAGGAAAGGAGACAGGGAAGACGGCTAGGGGAAAGGACAGGGTTCTGAGAAGCTAAAAAGGACTGCTAGAAAGCGAGGTTTGAGGGAAAAAGGGAAGCAACCAGCATTTGGGAATATGAACTGCCAGGAGCTAGCGAAACAGCCTTAGAGAAGAACATAAGGGCTGGAGCAAGAAAGAGAAAACGGAATGCAACCCTTTGGCCATCATTTGTAACCAAAGTCAAGGACAGAGAGACCCAGGGTCCAGCCAAGAAAAGACTAGCTCCTACGAAGACCAAATGGGGGCTGAAAGAAGCAATTTACTCTCGGGCTGCTCTGAATGGGGAGGGAAAGTCTCAACACTAACTCACTCTCGGCACAGATCAGGCATGCTCTTACGGCTCTACCCTCTTAACCAGCACAAAAGCACCTTATGCCGAAGCTCATGTCGTCATTATCCCTGCCTCCACCTGCAGCAACTGAGGCACAAGTCAGCTGACTCACCAAAGTCCCGCAGCGAGGAAATGGCAGGGCCAGGATTCAAACCGGAATTCCAACTCCAAAGTTACACCGAGCAGCCCTTTGTCTGGTAAGAACTTTAGAGCCGGGAGGGACCTGGCCTCAGAAATGGAGGTGACCACATCGGCCCTCAGGCGCTGCACGAGGCTTTGAGCATGGGCGAAATCCACTGAGGCACAAAGCCGACCCTTGTGAGCTGCTCCAGCTGTTCGAATTATGCATAGCCTCAGATTCCTACACGGGACCAACATGACTGTCCCCCAGACCGGCTGCAGGAGGCAGGGCCGGAAAGGAGGTCTTGTGAGAGAAGATGAGATGGGCCAGGAGGCATCACAGGGGTCTCCCCATTTGTGAACTCCGGGCAGAGGCACTAAAAGCCAACTTCAGATCCATCTCTGAGTTGGGACATGGCCCGAGAAATCCCTATCCCACATTACCAGACCCAACACGCAGGTCCTATGGATTCCATCTCTTCAGTATCTCAAATATTCCACTTCTCCCAAAGGCCATCCACCTCACCTGGACCACTTCAGAAGACCCATCTCCCTCTCTGGGCTTGTCCTCTTTGAGCCACTCTTTGCGGCCAGGGGAGGAAGAGCCAGAAGGCACAAAGGCAGAAGGTTCTACATCCTCGGCCCCTGCTGGCCCTCTTGCACTTCCCACCATCGCACTTCTCACACAGCCCTGCAATGCCTATTAGCGCTAAGTCTGTGTCTTCCTCTGGATTCAAAGGCTCTGAGAACGTGGGGACTGAGTTGTTAAGTATCTCTCCCCAGTCTCCGGACTAGCACCTGACACATGGTAAAAGCCTAACCAGGATGGATGAGTGTGTGCAGGGATAGGAGTGGAATCTGGTGGGAGAGGAAGGGCTGCTCATGAGATGCAGTAGCGTTGGGTGGGGCGTACCTGGTTTCCTCATTAGTTCCCTGTTTGCTGTCCCTTTCTCCTATCCTCCTCCTCCTGTGGGCTGTCTAAAACACACTCTGGGTCTGAGGCTAGGGGCTTTGGGCCAGGTCTGGAACCATGCTCCCATCTAAATGACTCCAGGGGTCTCCCCAGACAGCATGAATCCCGAGATTTCCCAGTAAGCAGAGACGGATTTACTAGAAGCCAGTCCTCCGTTGCCACCCAGCTCCCTGATGACTAAACCCTGCACTTTGGAGTAACATGGTACAATTTTAGTGTGTGTAGCCTCTGACCTAGGATGTGAGGAAAAGACTTTTCATTAGTCATTAGTGAAGGGTGAGACCCCCTTCACTTACTACAGCTGCTAACTAAGCTAACCAGCCACTGTCCAGTAACCCAACAACACCTACAACCGAGGCCTTGAAGTCACCTGCCACTGTCCTAAGCCCTTCTGGAATGAGTCAGGGCATAAAAAGAAAAGTTACAAAGAAAAAGGACAGGTAAAAGGCAGAAAAAAATGAAGAAGAAGCACAAGAGGAGGAGAAGATAGGGGAGGAAGAAAGGCAGGAGTCACTTTCTGGGCTCAAGTCCAAGCCCTGTCTTTATCCTACCTCTTTAGAAAGAAGAGGTTTCAATTGCATCAGGTGTAGACACTATCTCCTGGAACCTCCCTTCTCTCCTCTGTAAAATGAGGGTGCGGTGCTGAACTAGAGGGTGCGAGTCCACGTCCAGCCTCACTGTTCATCCCTCTAGGAAGCTCCTTTTAGACAACTGCCAAATCTTGCTCCCTCCCCCTCATTCTTCTTCTTGCCCCACCTCCCGTCATTAAAAGAACATGTCCTGCCAACTCCTAGCCAAACCCCAAAACAGGGCTGGAGGTGACTCAGGGTCTGAGTGCAGGCCAAGGAGAGAGCCACCAGGCGAAGGCGCACCTGCAGGACAAAGCCACCGGGTAGTGGAGCAATGCTGACCCTAGACCTGGACAGACGCTCTTGACAGACGCAGGGCGCTGACTGCTGTGGAAGCACAAACGCCAGCACCGATGAGTCCTCCAGTTTCCCAGAGACTCCTCTCTTCTCCCCAGGGGGGTGGGATGCTGAAGCCTAGACCTGGAAGGTTGCGCAGCCGGCGGACGTGCAGCGCCCGGCCCCGCCCGGCCCCGCCCCCTCTCCGCCCCGCCCCGCCCTTCCCAGCCCAGCCCAGCCCCAGAGTATCTGAGCATGAATAACCTGGGGCCCCGAGCCTTGCCAAAGCCAATCTTATCTTCCTCCTATGAGACAGATCTCATTCTGTCATCTGAAAATGATGAGGACAATACCTACCTGTTAGCACTGCCTGGGGAATAATACCAAATAACTTAGGATTGCTGAAGCTGAGTCTTCACATACCCCAGCCAGGCAAATGTGTGTTTTTCTAGCATTTCAGTTCTCTCCCTCCTCTTGAATCGCCCCATTCGATATATTGTAATAGTCACAATATAATTATGAGTAAAAATAGTCAGGACTAGTGTCACATACCGAGTTCCCCGGAGCCAGGCACAATGCTGAGTGTTTATGTATTTATAGGTATTCTCTCATTTACATGTTTTTACATCTTTTATCTATCTCATTTACTATTCCTACAACCCATTTTACAGGTGAGAAGACTTGACTCTTAGCAGTTATACGTCCAGGGGTGCCTGGGTGTCGCAGTAGGTTGAGTGTGGGACTCTTGGTTTTGGCTCGGGTTGTGATCTCAGGGTCATGGGATGGAGCCGGCAGTGATCTCAGGGTGGTGGGATCAAGCCCCAGGCCCATCTTGGGCTCTGAGTCTGCTTAAAAGATTCTCTCTCCCTCTGCCCTTCCCCCTGACATGCTCTCTCTCAAATAAATTTTTAAAAAGAAAGAAAAAGAAATTACATGTTCAGTGTCACATAGCTGGGAAGACTATCCCTTTACAAATGGTCTTAATCATAATGTAATTTTTCATTTCATCTTGAAATCACTGTTAGGAACTCTGAAGCTTTTCTCCATGACTCCAGCCTCTCTCCACTTAAACCGGCTCTGAGAAGTCTCCACAGCGAGCGATTCTACACTCAATCAACAAACATTTAAGTACCTACTTTGTGTCAGGCACTGTGTTAAGTGTATGAGTCACACGGATCAAAAGTGGGGCTGCTGCCCTTGGGAGGACCAATAGGGTCCCCTGACATACAAATAAGGGGGCACAGGGTGGCCAGGGAATGCTGAGGGCACATGGAAAACAGTGAGTAATTCCAACTAATGGGTCTTTTTTTTTTTTTTTTTTAATGCTATAGAGACCAAGGAGGGGAGTCCTGAAAGATGTGCAGCAAATAGTGGGAGATTTTTAGGAAGGCAGAAGAGACAGGGCTTGGGGAATGAAAGAGTCCAGGTTAATTCTCAGATTTCTGGTGTAGGCAACTGAATGGAACTTAGAAATACAGGCTGCTGAGGACCGATGCCAAATGGAGCTGTGCTCAATCTAAGATGAATATGGGCCATGCAACTGGCGGCATCCAGAAATGACGAGCACGAAATCCTCCTGAGAGCTTGCTCTGGGCTACACACTGCTTCATTTAATTCCCACAACAACCCATTAGTATGCCCCTTTTTGGAAGTTGAGGCACAGAGAAATTAAACAACTTGCCTGAGATTTCATGGCACTTAGAAGCCAGGCTCTAGGACCCCAGGTTGTGCTGACCCCCTCTGCACTTGGACATGCGAGTCCGAGGCTCCAGAGAGGTGTGGGCTGTACACATTAGATGGGTCTAGAGGAGGCATCCGAAGCCTTGAGAGGAAAACCAGATCACACAGGGAGCAAGTACAGTGAGAAGGGGGCGAATGGCAGGACCATGACCATCTCATCAATGCAGGAGTCAGCGAAAGGTGTTTAAAAAAATGATCAGGGGGGCGCCTGGGTGGCTCAGTTGGTTAAGCGACTGCCTTCGGCTCAGGTCATGATCCTGGAGTCTCTGGATTGAGTCCCGCATCGGGCTCCCTGCTCGGCAGGGAGTCTGCTTCTCCCTCTGACCCTCCCCACTCTCATGTGCTCTCTCTCATTCTCTCTCTCTCAAATAAATAAATAAAATCTTTTAAAAAAATGATCAGGGGTTGCTAATAATAATAATAATAATAATAAGACTGAGTGGTTTCCCAGAAGCCAAGGAGCAGTTTCAAAAAATAAATAAATAGGGGCGCCTGGGTGGCTCAGATGGTTAAGCATCTGCCTTCGGCTCAGGTCATGATCCCAGCGTCCCGGGCTCAGCGGGGAGCCTGCTTCTCCCTCTCCCTCTGCCTCTCTCCCTGCTCATGCTCTCTCTCTCTCTCTCTGTATCTCTGTGTCTCAAATGAATAAATAAAATCTTAAAATAAATAAATAAATAAATAAAAATAAAAGAGCAGTCAACAGAGTTAAATGCTTAAGGAAGGGAACAAAGAAGGGAAGGGATCTTTGGATTAACATATTAGCTCCTTTTTAGGTTATAACAGATTCAGTCCCAATTTGAGTTTCATGGCTTTTCTCCAATGGGTCCACCCACCCTTCTCCTCCTGCCTTCCTAACTCCCCCTCTCTCCACCTCCACGCAAGGCAAGCCGATCTTCCAAGAGTATTTCTATCCAGAAGGGAATTGGGCTCATCCAAGGTCTTGTGATAAAGTCATGCTCTTTGCCTCCGCATGTGCATTGTTCTCCCAGCCAGAAAGATCCTTTCCCTCCTTTCCCTCACAATCCATTTACCATACTGCTTCAAAACTTAGCCCAAAACTTAACTCTACCTTGAGGTTTTTAAAAATTATCAGTCCCATCTCATTCTAACTTTGTAGGTCTCTTCATTATTTCTTAGCGCTCAAGTTTTTCCATATATATGTTTTATATTATATATTAATATCAATGTTGACTCAACCATCAGATAACAAGCTTCTTAAGGTAACAGAGCAAATTTTCTGTTTGTTGGTATCCTCCTCAATAGGCGCTCTGCTCTGCACAGTGGTTTTGGACTAAGACTGACCACTGAATATTTACTCAGAGTTAAGTTATTTATTATCAAGTGTGAGTAATGGGGAGGAAGAATTTTTGAAGATGAATATGTACTGATGCTTATCCTCATATCTAGGCTGAGTTCTAAGACAAGGGTGGAGTCCCACAGGAATTTCTCTGCCCTCGATGAAGGATTAGTTATAAATGGAAAGTGTCTACAGGGAAATCTCCAGGATCCCCTGTTCTGAGTAGTCATCCTAATTCTGATGACATAAAAGTGATTATGGCAACAGCTTATGAATAACATCTGAATAACATCAGTGAATTGAGTTTCTTTGTAGTAACTGAGAGAAAAAAAAATTACCGAACCTCTTTAGACAGATCTAAACAAGAGTAACTACGGTGCTTATCCCAGTCTCTTCACTTTCGGGTAGTTCCCTGGGATCCTTACATACCATCTTCCTCCATTCTAAACAGAGCACATGGAGTTTACATTATTGTAAAATAAACTGCTGGAACATAAAATAAAATACTGGAAACCTTTTTAAAACACAAAAGAAAATAAGATTTTGAGTGAAACTTCCAAACCTTTTAGGCCCAGGATTTTAAGAAATAAAATTTCCAGAAAATAGGTGGATAAAGTCCTCTACTGGTATACCAGCTCACAACTCACAAAGATACCTTCTTTAAGATTTTATTTATTTGAAAGAGAGAGCACATGAGAGGGGTGAAGGGCAGAGGGAGAAGTAGACTCCCCGCCGGGCAGGGACCCTGTTGCGGGGCTTGATCCCAGGACTCCAGGATCATGACCTGAGCTGAAGGCAGACACTTAACTGACTGAGCCACCCAGGCACCCCTTAAATATATTAATATATAAAGGGAACATATTAATGTTCAATCCAACAAGTCCTAAACTAAACTTATCATCTCTCCTTACAAGCCTGTGTTTTAAGCCCTGAGAATAGCACAACCAACCACTCAGCACCCTAGTAGATATAGGCTACCTAATATGGAAAAGGATGGAGAGAGCAGAACATGTGGCCAAAAATTATTTGGCAATAGCAAGCAACAGTTATTACAATAAATGTAAATGGTAACTTTTTCATTTTGAAAAAAAGACTAAATTAAACTATAATATACTTATAAGAACATCACCTAAAACAACAGGATTCAGAAACGGTTGAAAGTTGGGGTGCCTGGGTGGCTCAGTTAAGGTTAAGTGTCCAACTCTTGATTTCAGCTCAGGTCAAGGTCTCAGGGTTGTTGAGATCAACCCCATGACAGGTTCTTCCCTGGGTGTGGAGCCTGCTTAAGATTCTCTTTCCCGGGCGCCTGGGTGGCTCAGTTGGTTAAGCAACTGCCTTCGGCTCAGGTCATGATCCTGGAGTCCCAGGATCGAGTCCCGCATCAGGCTCCCTGCTCAGCAGGGAGTCTGCTTCTCCCTCTGACCCTCCTCCCTCTCATGCTGTCTCTCATTCTCGCTCTCAAATAAATAAAATCTTTAAAAAAAAAAAAAAAGATTCTCTTTCCCCATCTCCCTCTGCCCCTCCTCCCTCTCTCTAAAAACAAAACAAAACAAAAAAAAAAACCATTGAAAGCAAAAGAAAAAATGTAAAAAAATGCAAAAATAAGTAATAATAACAGTGTTTATCAGGTATTATGTATCAAGTACAAAATTAAATAGCTTGCTGAAGATAGGGAAATTAAGAGCTGAGATATTAATATCACACAAAGTTTAAAGCAAAAAGATATTATATGGACCAAAAACTTGCTTTATAATAATTAGGGATACTCCACATTTAAGATACAACTGTTATAAACTTTTATGCACTAAATAACATAGCACCAAAACACATAAAACAAAAACTACCAGAAATACAAGGAGAAATCAAAAGAAATACAATAGTTATAGGAGACTTTAATATTCTTTATCAGTCCTCAGCAGATGAAAAAGACAAAGGAATAATAATATGGTAAATTTTTATAAATGTTCTATGGATACCTTACTTGAAATATTCTCTAAGTTCATATGCTCTTTATGCTCATATCCATTGTTCATATGTTTATATCTCCATTGTTAATCATATAATTCAGATCTTCTATATCTGTGATCAGCAAACATTTTCTGTAGAGGGCCAACTAATAAGTAGGTTAGGCTGTGCAGGCCATATGTTTGTAGCTGAAAGCCATAGATAACTCATAGACAAATGAGCATGGCTGTGTTCCAACAAAACTATTTACACAAAGAGGCTGTGAGATGTTTGGCCATGGACCTAGTTTATCAACCCCTGCTCTATATGATTGCTTCTGTTGAAGTGGTTATGGAACATTTACAAAAACAGTATGTTTTAGACCACACACACTGAAATCCTAAAATAAGAAATATACAGACCACATATTCTGGCCACAAGGCAATAATATAGAAATAAAAATAGGAACAAACACACCAAACTACTCAGAAAATCTGAGACCCCTCAAGTGAAAATACTATTCAATTCATTGTTTTTTAAGGTCCTAATATACCAACACATCATTTCCTCACCATCTTCTCAGCTCAATCTGGATATTTAAACAGAAGTGGACCTGAAGACAAACTTCCAAAATGAGCAGAATGAAATCACAGTCAAAATCCAATTTTCACTAAGGATACAGAAGGGCTAGAATCTCAGCCGTGGAAAGGAGCTGGGGGCCTTCCCAAGACCCCTTCAGAGGAACTCAAGGCCCAGGCCCTGGCTGTCTCATGGATACACAGTGCAGCAGAGCCTGGCTGAGAAATCACTCTTCCGGACTCAAGACTGAGAGCACTTCCCAGGAACATTCTGCTCCTTTCTATCTGCCCTGTGAGCCCATATCTCACCATACCCTCAGAGGGACCTTTCTGTTTCCCAGGTTACGCTTCTGCTGACCCTTCCTTTCTGTCAATCTTCCCTCTCCTAGTAATAATAGCCAGCACACAGACCTGGAGGGTGGACTTCTGACCACCATTCTCACCCCTCCCGTGGGCCCTAGCCCATTGTATCTGAAGTGGTTCAGGTATTCCCCTTCAGGAAGGAGCCCAAAGTGGTGGCTGATTCAACAGAACCCTTCAACAGGTGTGGCCTCTGAGGAGAAGTTGGGAACCAAAAATCTTTCAAATTCCTTGATTCTGATTCTTGATTCCCCTATGACTAGCCCTTCCTTCCCTGTGGATGTTTAAGGGAGCACTTTGGACAGCCTGGAGGCCATACCTGGGTCCTATCTAGTTGTTGCCAGAAGGTGGGCTGTTACTGAATATTCAACTTCCGTCTGCCCCGAGGTTCCTGAGCAACTCAAAGGACAGCCAGGGAGGGAATGCTTTGCTGCCGACAGCCTCACACATCGAGAAAAGCGATGGCTTCTACAAGCTACTTCCCAAAATTCAGAAGCCAACACTTGTTGTGGAAGGACAAAATAAATCAAAACTTTTCAGTACCTGAGTGAAGCAGCAATTGTCACCATCTCCCTCCTCCTACCTCCCCCTACCCCCAATCCCCAACCATCCCATTCCCAGTCCCTTGCTCTAAAATTTTCCTCCTTTTTTCTTGCCCTAGTATGATCCCCAAACTGCTCACCTGCCCAGCCAGGATTCCACCTGCTAAAAGTTCCTACAACGTGTCTGAGCACAAACTATTATCCTGACTCTCTTTTTGCTCTCCGCCTCTGAGCCCGGGGAAGCTCGTAGCGGGGGGCGGAAATCTGAGTTGAGTTAAACTGGAGAAATTCCTTTCTTGGGATTTTTTTCCTCATAGCCAGCTGTAGTCCATTACCGGGGAGTCCTCTTTTCTTGTATCCCACCCCACCCAGCGCCGCACTCCACCCCCTCCCCCCACCAGGATTTAAATCTGGAGAGGCCGAGAGCGCCCCGGGCGGCGTGCGCCTCACCTACCCTTAAGCCCTGGCTTTGGCGCGTGAACTTGAGCTGCTCGCTTCCCGCGCGTGGGAGGCAGCACTGGAGGCCCTCGGCGCTGGGGAGGCCAGCAGGCGCTATCCCGCCCTCGCGGCGCCGAGCGGTTATAAAGGCAGCTGTCGCCGGAGGGAGGGAGCAAGCGAGGGGGTGAGCAGGGGGACAAGGGGCGGGAGAGGGTCAGGGGAGGGGACACGCCTATTCCAGTTCCGCGGCACTGCATGCTGTTATGAAAATAAGGTCCCGGTGCCAGGGAATGAACCCAAAGCCGCCTGACGTCAGCGGCACAGTCACCCTTGAAGGGGGGGAGAGGGGGACAGGGAGAACGACGCTGGCCCCACCTAGCGCATCCGACTGCCGCGGGACGCGCGCACCGGCCGGTCCCAAGGACTGGAGGAAAGGCGACAGAGGGGACCGCTCCTTATCGGGCCGCAAACTGTCACGTCCGGAGCGGGGGCTGCGGGGAGCGACACCCGCCCTCCCCGCCGGACACTCCCTCCCTCCGCCAAGGGCAAGGGCTCGCCAGGTTGCAGCGCCGGCGTTCCTCCCGGGGCCCACCGCCCGCGCGCGCGTGTGCGTAGGTAGGAGAGCTGCCCTCCAGGTGGCCCTTCCTCCGCAGCTGCGGGAGCCGCCAGGCTTTCTCACCTTTCCCCTGTCACTCTCACCCGCCAGTGCAGGGTGGGAAGCCAGGCGCGGGAAAGGGGGTGGCCACACTCTCTGGCTGCCTAGCCAAAGCCAGGTGGAAACCAAGGAAAATTCCCCGGGGGTCCAGAGTCAGCTCCGCAACTCCACTTGTCGGAACTGTCCTCAGATGCGCACCTTAGTGCTGTCCCGGCGGCCGAGACATCATTATCTCTGTACTTTCCTAACCGCCTCTCTTTCAGCCTTGACAGTGCAGGTTGATGAGAATGGGGACGCCAGATAAAATTATGAAATAAAGGAATTTGCCTTTGGTGTCGGGTTCCCCCTCCCTCGCTGCCCGCTCCTCTTCCATTTATCAAGCCAATCCTAGTGAAACTTGTCTTTGTTTACCTGTCAAACAATCCCGCCCCTCAGTGTCAGGGTTCAGGCAAGGCTCCCCCACTGCCTTGGGGGAGGGGGAGGGGGAGGGTCTGGGCTTTTAAGGTGCCGGTTGGCACACCTGGTAAACTAATCTGTGTTACTATGCCTGGGAATTCATAGGGGGAGGCCTAGGGCTCCCCGGCTTTGTCCCCACACCCCAAGTTTCCAGAGTCTATTGGGCTTTGGGATTTTAGCCTGGGTTTGTTGCAGGTGGACCTAAGCACCTCTTGCATGTGGAAGCAGGATGATGGGGTCAGCAGGGAGCTGGCTTAAGGCAGCTCTAGACAAGGGAGTAGGCAGTCCAGAGAACTAGATTCCCAGCCCACTGCTGCAGGGCATGCTTATAGGACTACGGGACCCAGTGCGGCCCACGGAGTTGTGAGGGCAAATGAATTAATTTTATCTTTAAATAAATAAATAAATAAATAAAATGGGATTTTATTCGGTTTTCATTTCACTCCCAAGAAACCACAGCCAATGTCTTGAGTTTTGGAACATTTCGCTTGAGGCCTGCAGCCCAGGGTTCTGCTGTCTGCCCGCTCCTCTCCCCAGGCTCCTTGGGGGTGGGTGGGGTGTGTGTGTGTGTGTGTGTGTGCAACTGAGAGGCTGATGGAAATAACAGTGCTTTTTAGTGTGTGCCATCTGCTAAGTGAGGTCTTCTCTCTGGCCCTCAGTTTTCTTGTGTTCCGGGAGGAAGATGGACGAGACCAGCCTAGTCCAATAGATCTACCATTCGAGCCACAAATGTGAGCCCCATATGTAATGTTAAATTTTCGAGCGTCCACTGTGCAGAGCGCGCCTCCTCCGGGGAAAGGGGGCGTGGCCGCAACCCTTCCGTGGAGAACTGGGTGCTGAACCATTCCTAGACCACCTGCTTCTGGGTCAGGGTTTTGTAGGTAGCAAAGCAGCTCCCCCCACCCGCCCCAGCCCTCCACACAAAGGTTTGTTAAAAAAAAAAAAAAAAATCATTCATATATTTTAAAAATTAAAAATTCAAAAAATTTTTCTAGCAGCCACATTAAAGTAAGTAAAAAAGGGGATTAACTTTAATATATTTTATTTAACCCAATAGATCCCAAACATTATCATTTCAGTATAATCAAGCTTTTAAAAAATATCAGTGAGCTATTTTACATTCTTTTGTTTCAAACGAGGGCTTCAAAACTGCAGTGTATATTTTACTCTCGGCACTTGTCAGTTTGGAGTAGCCGCGATCGTTACAGGCGCTCAAAAGCCCTGAGGGCTAGTGGCTCCCGGGCCAGGCAGCCTCTAAGCGTTCCTCCAGCTCAGGCATTTGAAGACTCTGAATCACCATGCCCAGGGCGAGGTTCCTGATGTCCAGAAAAAGATGTCAGTGTCCGAGGAGGGAGTGAAAGCAGAGAGGACATGGCTTTGGGGATTTCTTCCCCTTTCTTGTCTTCCCTGGGACAAGAAACTCAGGGAAACCTAATGAGAAAGGGGTGACTGTGTTCTGTTTTTCCTATGGCCTCTTGTTCTCTGGGTGACATCAGGCCCATCTGAGGCTGTGTGGGTGTGAGTTTTGTGGGGAAAGCTACCCCTGACCACATGAACCCATTATTCTTCACCTTTTTTTTAAAGTTTTTATTTAAATTCCAGTTAGTTGGGGCCCCTGGCTGGCTCAGCCTGTAGAGCATGCAGCTCCTGATCTCGGGGTCGTGAGTTCAAGCCCCATGTGGAGTGTAGAGATGGCTTAAATAAACTTTTAAAAAATCTTTAAATAAAATAAAATAAATTCGAGTTAGTTAACATACAGTGTAATACTAGTTTCAGGTGTACAATTTAGTGATTCAACACCTACATACAACAAACAGTGGGTGCTCATCATGACAAGTGCCCTCCTTAATCCCATCACCCATTCAACCCATGCCCCCACCGACCTACCCTGGGTGGGACCATCAGGCTGCTGTCTATAGTTGAGTCTGTTTCTTGGTTTTCCTTTCTCTTTTTTCCCTTATGATCATTTGTTTGGTTTCTGAAATTCCACAGTATGGAGGTTCCTCAAAAAGTTAAAAATAGAACTACCCTACGATCCAGCAATTGACTACGAGGTATTTACCCAAAGGATACACCCATTATTCTTCACTTTGCCACTGACTTCAGATTTCCCGCCTTGTTCTCTTAGCACTCTGTCTTCTACCTTCCTTTTAACCACTTTTTCTCCTCCCATCCCTTTATTAATACACCAGCCCGGCACCAAGCCAGGACACCCCAGAATACAAGGTACTTACCCATCCCTGAGAGTGAGTGCCTCCTTAAATTGTGAGCCTTGGGCACCTTGCTTGCCTCTCCTAATCCCGGCCCTGCCCCAGAACGCCCCATGGGGTCTGGTTTTGGGTTGGGCGTGTGTGTGTGTGTGTGTGTGTGTGTGTGTGTGTGTGTGTGTGTCTGGGTTGGAGACTGGGAGGAATGGGATAGCTGAGTTGATGGGGACAGGTTGGGGGCCTGTAGATGAAACACTTCATTTGCTAGGTCTCTTGTCCTAGACTAAAATGGTCTGGAGGACAAGGTTGAAGGCCCTTGGAAATCAATGGAAGAAATGGTGTAAAGGGAATCTGGAGACCCAGGTATGACTCCAACTCTAGTTAGCCTCCTTTGAGTGTTACCTGGCTTCAAGTGACAGGTAGCATTGTTAAGGGACACAGAAGGGAAGCTCACATGACTGGAAATGAGATGAGAAGAGAGAGCCTCACAATAAGGGTGCCTTGTTCCCCCAAAAGAGAGGCTGGTGTGATGCTAAAGAGAACCTTCTTTCAGCTGCAAGGCCAGCAAGGAGTCATTTTCCATGGGGATGGGCCTGGGTCAGCTTCAGGCTGGGAGTCCCAGAACGCAGTCCCTGCTGACACCTCCCTTACCCACCCCACCACCCAGCATCGCCAGGATCCCCACTCTTTTTTTTCTTTCTTTCTTTAAGTAGTTTCCACGCCCAGTGTGGAGCCCAATGCAAGGCTTGAAGTCCCGACCCTGAGATCATGACCTGAGCTGAGATCAAGTCAGATGCTTAACCACTTAACCGACTGAGCCACCCAGGTGCCCCCGTGATCCCCACTCTTGATTGCAGGAATAAACCAGGAACCAATGTCCTGGTCCTGCCCCTTAACCAACACTTCCTGAGAATTCAGGAACCTCAGGCTCAGGGCTTCCTCTTTCTTTCCCTTCACTTCTTCATTAGCAAGATGGAAAGTAGCACCTGTCTCCCTCCCTGACCTCAATTAAATCTCATTTAAGAAGCACCTGAATCATAGGACAGGGGAATTTTAGTTCCTCAGGGCATTACATTAATGGAAAGGCTAGTGTCAGTGACTCACAGCTCCCACTATCCCTGCGAAGAGTGGCTTTTCCATTCAATCGCTAAACCATACAGGAAGCATTGGAGAGCCAACTACGCACCAAGCATTGTAGGGAATATAATCCAAGTAGGAGAAAGATGCTCCTCGGTCTCTATCCACTGAAGGGAACTCCCATGCTTTCCCAGCCGTTTAACAGCTGTGGATGATCTTCTGTATCACTGTGGGGGGCTCAAAAGACAGCTGCCTCTCAGGAGCTCAGTTTGGTGGGGAGGTGAGCATAACGAAGCAAAAGCAATGCATTGTGTTCGGTGTTGCGTGGGAGAAACACCCAAGGACCACAGCTGGGACAAAAGCCACAGTCAACACTCCCCACAGCATTCAGGGGAGCCCTCACCCAGGGGAGAGGCTTCAAGGATGCAGAAGAGCTTTCCACCTGGAGAGGGAAAGGGGTGAGGAACGGGGAGAGCATTCCGGGCTGAGGGGACAGAATTTGCCAAGGCACAGAGGTATGCGGCAGGCCGTGCCCATTAACACACTGTGAGCTCAAAGTGGGGGCAGCGGGGGACAAAGCTGGACAAGTAGACAGTGGCCAGATTGAGTGTGGGACCCCAGACTCATCTGCGAAGCAGGGGCCCGACGGGAAGCCATGGCTGAGATGGACAGCAACTTCAGTGGCCCGAAATCCAGTGACTTGTGTCCTTAAAAGAAGAGGACACGGGGAGACACAGACACAGAGAAGATAGAGAAGAAAGCCACGGGACAGAGACGCAACGACTGGAGTAACACCAAGGTTAACAACCACCGCCACCAGCAGCCAGGAGGGAGGGGTAGGATAGTTTCTCCCTTGGAGCTCCAGAAGGAAGCAAACCTGCCACACCTGGATTGCAGATTTTTAGCCTCCAGAATGTGAAAGAATAAACCTCTGTTGTTTTAAACCTCCCGGTTTGTGGTCCTTTGTGATGGCAGCCCTAGGAAACTAATACACCTCTGAAATGTGGACAGTTTTGTATCCCCCGCCCCCCACCGGGGCTGGTGACTTGAAATGCTAAAAGGAGCCTACCTAGCACAGCAGGAGTCTCAACGGCTTAATGTTGAAGTGGCCCGGGTTTCGCCAGGTGGAAGGGAGGGAAGTGGAGTGCGCAAAGGGTAGACAAGTGCGGCTCTCGGGAGAGATGACGCTGGAAGCCCCGGAATGCAGTGTGCAGGGAACCAGCACTTGCGGTCAGCACTCTGGCCAGCCCCCAGCTCTGCGGTCTCGGGTCCCTAGTTAGCGGGCCAGGAAACAGGCCCCCGTTCCAGCCCAGGCCTCCCCACCGGCTCTGGGATTGACTTTAAGATTGCGCTCGCACTCAGGGTCTGAATTCCCGAGGAATGTTCTGAGCTGACGGGGCCATGCTGAAACCAGAGAGGCACTGCCAGTAACCCCAAGGCTGGGTTAGAGAATCACATCCCATGAAGTGCCCAGACTGGTTCCGTGCTGGGAAACCCAATGCAGCTTCACGGAGTCTCCTCCTCCCACGAGCTCTCACCCAGTGGATCTGTCCTGACCTCTCTTCCTCTCTTTCTCCCCTCCCAATCCATTCTCTCTCTCTCTCTCTCTCTCTCTCTCTCTCTCTCTCTCTCCCCCTCTCTCCTTCTCTCCCCTCTCCTCCTCCCCCCTTCTCTGCCCTCTCCTTCTCTCTCTTCCTCTCCCCTCTCCTTCTCTCCTCCTCTGTCTCTGCTCCTCTCCCCTTTCCCCTCTCCCTCTCTCCTCCCCTCTCCCCTCCCTCTCCAGCTATGCTCAGTCCAGGAACCTAAAATGAAATCGAATGATTGGAGTTAGGAAGACCTGGCCTGAATCCCACTAACAGCTCCAGGATCTGTTTCCTCATCTGAAAGAAGGGAGCGCCTAACATTTAATTCACAGTGTTGTCATGCACATCAAATAGAACTACATCCAGCACATAGCAGCTGTTCAGTAAGACTCATTTACTCACTCGTGGATTTCGGGCACTGGAGGCAGGAAGGCTGCTTCTTGAGTCTGTACGAGAAAGACAAGGAACATGGTGAAGCTGGCAAAATTGCCTTTCAGCATCTTGCCTTTGTCAGGCCTCCCCCTCATTTCCAGATACCCGAATGTTCTTATACTTTCCATATGTTGCTCAACCAAAAAAAAAAAAAAAAGCCATTCAGACTAAACTGTTCAAGGACTACTATGATTGCCAACTGCCCATCCTGGGAGTATTTTCTTTCTTTTTTTTTTTTAAAGATTTTATTTATTTATTTGAGAGAGAGAATGAGATAGAGAGAGCATGAGAGGGGGGAGGGTCAGAGGGAGAAGCAGACTCCCCGCTGAGCAGGGAGCCCGATGCGGGACTCGATCCCGGGACTCCGGGATCATGACCTGAGCCGAAGGCAGTCGCTCAACCAACTGAGCCACCCAGGCACCCCTGGGAGTATTTTCTATTTAATAGAATAGCCTACTAATTTCACTCAGCAGTAAAAAGGAACGAACCACCGATACATACACCACCATGGATGAATCTCAAAAACATTATATCAAGCAAGAGAATGAAGAGTACATACTGTATGCTTCCGGTTATATACAATTCTAGAACAGGCAGAATTTATCTATGATGACAGAAGGCAAATCAGTGCTTGTTCAGAAGCAGGGGTGGGGCTGAGGATTTCCCGCCAAGGGACATGAGGGAATGTTTTCGGGGTAATGGATGCGTTCTATTGTCTTCACTGGGGTGGTTGTCACCCAGCTGTATGCATTTGTCAAAACCAACAAACTGTGCCCTTAAAAATGGATGCATTTTATTATATGTAAATCCTCCATCCACAAAGATAAGTACAAGAGAAAAAAAAAGGCCTATTAAAAAGGTTGATGCCAGGGCGCCTGGGTGGCTCAGTTGGTTAAGCGACTGCCTTCAGCTCAGGTCATGATCCCGGAGTCCCGGGATCGAGTCCCACATCGGGCTCCCTGCTCAGCAGGGAGTCTGCTTCTCCCTCTGACCCTCCTCCCTCTCATGCTCTCTGCCTCTCATTCTCTCTCTCGCAAATAAATAAAATCTTAAAAAAAAAAAAAAAAAGTTGATGCCGGGCGCCTGGGTGGCTCAGCCGTTTAGCGTCTGCCTTCAGCTCAGGTCATGATCCCAGGGTCCTGGGATCGAGCCCCACATCGGGCTCCCTGCTCCGCGGGAAGCCTGCTTCTCCCTCTCCCACTCTCCCTGCTTGTGTTCCTGCTCTCGCTATCTCTCTCTCTGTCAAATAAATAAATAAAATCTTTAAAAAAAAAAAAAAGGTTGATGCCTAACACTAAAAAATTCATCACTAAGAGTAGAATTCTAGGGAAACTGAGGATAACAGAGCCAGGCCGTGGAGGGCACTTCAGGAGAACAAAAATCTTTGGTCTGACAAAAATCTTTCTAGACATAAGAAGCTATTTTGGAAATGTGGTTCAGACACCTGAATGTTTAGGGTTCTGTGATGACCCACCCTCCTACCTGTTTGTTCTGCACTCTCTGGTTGAGCCTAGGATATTTCATCATGCAACAAATATGTACTGAGTATCTCTACAGGCCAGGCACTCTTTCAGAAAGTAGGGAGTCCACAGCGAACAAAACAAAGTCTGTCCTCACCGAGCTTACATTTTAGTGGAGGGAAGAAAACAATAATGAAATAAATCGCTTCTGTTCAGCAGAGCTTGGAGGAGTGGGACCTAGGGGGCCAGGGAAACCCTGGGTGGGGGGAGGGAGGCTGCATTTGGGCAAAGACCTGGACAGAGTAAGGGGGTTAGCCTTTCGGATATCTAGGAACAATTGTGCAGGCCCTGAACTTGGCATGTTCATAGAACAGCAAGGAGACCCCAGTCCCTGGGGAGGAAGGTACAAGGAAGAGAGAAGGAGCTGAAGTCAGAGAGGAGGAGGGGAAGGAATAGGGTACAGATCGCCTCGGCCCTTGTGAATCCTTGCGAGGTCTTTGGCTTTTACACTGAGTGAGACAGGAAGCCTGGGCGGTGAGGGGTGACATTTACAAGGGTCACACTCCCTGTGTTGAAAGTGCACATGGGGGCTGGGGACAGGGCTGGCAAAATCTCGAGGCAGGACACCGGTAGGAGGCCATTGCTAGAAAAGGAGACTGCTTGGAGGCGCTGAAGCTGCGGGGACAGAAGGAAGTGACCAGATTCTGAATACGTTCTGTTGCTGAAGCCAACGGAACGTACGTAATGAATTGAATGTGGGATAGGAAAGGAGAAGAAAGAGTCAAGGACGTTTCTAAGGTTTGGGGCTTTGAATATACAGTTGACCCTTGAACAACACGGGGGTTGGGGGACCGACTCCCTGCACAGTGGAAAATTCAAGTATAACGTCTGGCTCCCCAAAACTTAACTGCTAATAGCCTCCTGTTGACCAGAAGCCTTACTAATGATATAAACAGTCGATTAACACATATTTTGTACGTTACGTGTAGTCTTATAATAAAGTAAGCTAGAGAAAAGAAAATGTTATTGAGACTATCATAAGAAAGAGAAAATTCAATTACAGCACTGAACTGGACTTAATGAAAAAGCTCCACGTAGAATTGGACCCGCACAGTTAAATCAGTGTTGTTCAAGGGTCAACTGCAATTGAAAAGAAAATCCTCTTGTTATGTGTGTTATCAAGGGCCCTTGTTATAAATTAGTCTCTAAACTAAATGACCATATTTTCAAAATTAAAAATGAAACCGTGTGGACCACCAAACAGCGCTGTGCCACAAACAGGTGCAAGAGGCAGTTTCAGAAATATAAAGACTTAAATATTGCAATTTCTAAGACATCTTAAAGGCCTATGGGACCAGTGTGGGATGAATATTTGAAACTGGGATGATCCCATAAAATGTTACAACCACCAACTTTTCCCAACAGAATTTCAGAAGCGATTTTTTCATTGATTCTCAAAAGCACAAGCCGCTGGTACCATCCTGGCTGAGCTGGGTGAACTGGAATACTCTCTTAGGGAAGCAGGAGTTTGGTGACACAGTCGGATATTAAGATTTGGGAACTCACATGAAGTTTGTCGGTCCCCAGAGTGGTTTAGAATAAGTTGGTCGTCATTTAGCCAAAGGGGGAAACTATGACAGGAGCCTAAATGATAACTTTTCCTATATTGTTTTTATCCTCTCTGGTGCCATCTTCCACGAGTTTAAAGTCAAAGGGTTTTCTTCACAAGTGTTTACAAGCAATGATTCATTTAGAGTCCCAGGATAGAACCACAAATTCTTTCCTCTGCCTTCAATCCACAGCATTTATCTCTCAGCAAATAAAATAAGACGAGAGGAATGAAAACATTTTTAGTCACAGAGGTTGGAGCAATCCAGAGTTTCAACTTAGGAAGACACAAAAGACCTTTATTTCCAAAACTGTTTTCTAATGAACGTGTCAAATGCCCCCAATCTCCCTATGTCCCTGATTGGGTAGGCTTAGCTAAGACCCACCAAAGAAAAAGGACTTGCTCGAAACTTACTTGATGAGACAATGGCACTGAGAAAAATATTCCTACCAAGATAAGAAGGTCAGTAAATAAAGTCCATTCTCCTCTGAGAGCAGGGGAAATATTTGGCTTTCCAATACAGACTGGTCTGAGGTTTTGAAAAAAAATGTTTTCTTTAATACAGCCTCAATCATGATTTCCTGAGTCATCGGAAGAATGAAACACCTGAGGGAAGAAAAGGTAAGAATCACATACTGATTGAAGGCCTACTTTGTGTCAGCTCCCATTTTTAGCACAAAAGCATGAAAGAGAACGATCCATGCATTCTCTCAATAAACTTGTCTGATATGCCTCCCATGTGTCAGGTGTGTGTAGTGTTTCAGATGGACCTGAATCAATGAATAAAAGGGCTTTATCCAAATCAATAAATCACCTTTGCATCAAAACGTCCTTAGTCTCCTCTCTTGGGTTGGAAAACCATCAGACTCTTACCTTGTATTGCTTATTCTTTCGTTGCTAAGTTTATTCAGTGTTGGGGGGGACCCCAAGGAACATGGCCAAAAGGGCTAGCGTCCACTGGGGGTGTAATGAGAGGGGTTCCCAGTCTGCTTTCCAGCCCCAGGTCACGTCTGGGTCTGATTCTGGTCTCATCCCAGGCATGGGCCAATGGCTCCAGGGGACCCAGGAGACTAATGAACTGACTAATTCCAAGGACAACACAGACCCGAACCAGAGTGAAACTCCTGTGGAAAGATTCTGGGCTGGCACTACGGGAACAGCCTGGGGCCCGCCAGCAGGGACAGATGGCCATGGCAGCTCTCAACCCACCCTCAGCGGTGACAGGTGCAGAGCCAGAACAAGGGTGCCATTGGGCTTGCCGCTTGCCCACCAGCCATTTCCTTATTTCCCTTGTACTACCTCAAACCATGACTGCTCGAAACACCTTCTCAAGAAATGGATGGGTGTGACCTGGGGAGGGAACAGTGTAAATAGGCATGGACAAAGGCAAGTATTGAGAAAAGAAGACAATTTTAAGGGAGAGCGGGAGAAGACATAGCCGCCTTCATCGTGTTCAAGATGAAGACCCCAGATATTTCTGGGTGAGACTTCTCAGTTTCCCCAAACCAAGGCTTGTCCTAGATCCCCTGAGAAAGAACTTCTGAAGGGAGACCTAGGCAAAGTTTATTTTCCCCTTGTAAAGAAATATGGCTCTCTTCCCACAAAATAACAGCGTGTGTGTGTGTGTGTGTGTGTGATATACATCCATGCTTTGCAATGTTGAACTATTAGTTAATAATATTTGGGGGTGTGGGTAGCACCTGGCATGTGGCCATGATGGACATCCGTAAAAGCAGGTGGAGGTGGGAATAAGCTTGACCGATGACAAGGCTGAAGTTCAGAGAGACAAAGGGATGTGGCGTGGGTCCCAAATCTAGTTACCTGGGGAGACAGGACTAGAACTCAGGTCTCCAGACTCCTGTTCCAGGCAGCCAGCTGTTTATCACCCTAATCCTATGTCACGACTTATTTAAGGATAACAACTCAGACAGCAAACCCTTTTACATTCTGCATTTTTAAAATCTGCATTCTTACTCCTACCCACAAAAACATGGAAGAAACTTCCTTGATATTCTCAAGGACCCCACCAGCGCTCCCTACTTTCTACAGTGCAGGGGCTCATAACCTGAGCTCCATGGACCACACACACACCAGGCATCCAAAGTTGGGTTTCAAGTTGAGAACCCCTCTCCATGGTCAGAAATGTGTATGTATTTTCCTTGAGAAAATGCCATAGCTTTTCCCAAAGGTATCCATGGAGGGATCAAAGGGCAGACCCACTATTAACCTATGTCCCCGGCCCTGTACTTGGCAGTGCAGAGCAGGTGGCCCCTGGCTCTCCGCTGTAAAAGGATGACTCTACCAGTGATGGAAAGGGCACAGCAGCAATACACAATGACGGTCTGGCTGGCAAACCCAGGATCAGCCTAGGGGATTAACATTTCCCTATTTTGGCATTTTATTAGAAATGTATTTTCTGGGGCGCCTGGGTGGCTCAGTTGGTTAAGCGGCTGCCTTCGGCTCAGGTCATGATCCTGGAGTCCCGGGATCGAGTCCCGCATCGGGCTCCCTGCTCTGCGGGGAGTCTGCTTCTCCCTCCGACCCTCCCCCCTCTCATGTGCTCTCTCTCATTCTCTCTCTCTCAAATAAATAAATAAAATCTTTAAAAAATAAAAAAAAAAAAGAAATGTATTTTCTTACAACCAAGGATTTTTTTTTTTCTCTCTCTCTCTCTCTCTAAGGGGCACCTAGGTAGCTCAGTTGGTTAAGCGTCAGCCTTTAGCTCAGGTCATGATCCCAGGGTCCTGGGATCCAGCCCCACGTTGGGCTCCCTGCTCCGCGGGGAGCCTGCTTCTCCCTCTCCCTCTCCCTCTCCCCCTGTTTGTGCTCTCTCTCTCAAATAAATAAATCAAGTCTTTTAAAAAAATAAATAAAATAAAATACATCGGGGTGGGGTATGTGGTTGGCTCAATCAGTTAAGGATTGGACTTCAGTTTCGGCTCAGGTTGTGATCTCAGGGTGGTAGGATCAAGCCCCATGTGGGGCTCTGAGCTCAGCACAGTCTGCTGGAGATTCTCTCTCTCCCTCTCCTTCTACCCCTCCCCCCACTCGTGCATGTGCTCTCTAAATAAATAAACAAAGGAATAAATAAAATCTTAAAAAAATAAAAACATAGGGTGCCTGGGTGGCTCAGTTGGTTAAGCGACTGCCTTCGGCTCAGGTCACGATCCTGGAGTCCCGGGATCGAGTCCCGCATCGGACTCGCTGCTCGGCAGGGAGTCTGCTTCTCCCTCTGACCCTCTCCTCTCTCATGCTGTTTCTCTCTCGCTCGCTCTCCAATAAATAAATAAATAAAATCTTAAAATAAAATAAAATAAAATAAAAACATAAAATAAAATACATCAGGGAATATTCATAAGAAGGAATAGTTTCTTTTGAACTGGTAGTATGGATTGGATGTTTGTGTCCCCCACAAAGTTCACATGCTGAAATCCTAATTCTCACATGTGATAGTATTTAGAGATGGGGCCTTTGGGAAGTAATTAGGGTTAGATGAGGTCATAACGGGGGGGGGGCTCATGATGGGATTAATGCTCTTACAAGAAGAGACACCAGAGAATTTGCTTGCTCTGTGTGTGTGTGTGTGTGTGTGCAAAAAAGGGTCACGTGAGCACACAGCCAGATGGTGGCCTCCTGCCAGCCAGGAGAAGAGGCGTCCGATGCAACCACCCTGCGGGCCCCTTGCTCTCAGGCCTAGAGCCCCCGGATCTGTGAGAAAATAAACTGTGTTGCCTCCGCCCCCCAGTCTACGATATTTTGTCCCAGCACCCTCAGCTGACCAAGACAACCCGTTCCGTGTCTTTTTCATGCCAGTGACAGCTGGCATCCAGAGTTTTCACAGTTTGCACACACTTGTGCTCTCTTTGTCTCTTTCTTGACCTTTACAGAAACCCTTCAAGACAGACGCTACTTTCTTCATTTTACCGAGGAGAAAACCGAGGCCGGAAGAGCTAAGCGGCCCTGCAGTGGGTCAGCGGTCGGAGAGCTTGCCGCGTCCACACGGCCCAGCCCCTCACCCCACAGCAGGCCGTTCGCCCTCTGCGTCCCTCTGCCCTTGGCCCCTTGGCCCCTTGGCCCAGGGCATGGCTGACTTTGCAGGGACACTGTGGCTGTGTGCCCTCTGCCCTGGCCTCCCCGCCGGCCTCGCCCTGCTGAGCTCGTTTGCCTTAAACGCTCGGCTTTTCAGACACTAGACAGTTAGGTTTGGCAGGCGCCGGAGCTCCTCCCTTAATTTCTCTTTCCCCAGCGAAAATAGCCGACAAATCCACTCCCCTGGGGTTAGGCTGGCATCTCTCAGCCAATGTCTCCCCTCGCAGCCTGTTTTCCGTGATTCACATTTGGTGCTTGTATTTTATTTCTAGGCATTCTAAGATGCATGACAGATCTGTCAAGTGGCGGTAGCTTTATTTGCTATCAGTGAGGGACTTCACCTCATTTCTTGGGTTCCAGCTCACCTGTCACGTTAGGGGCTCCTGGCGGACAACGCCAGGCTAGTCTAGAACAGGCTGGGAAGGGCATGCTCTCGGTCCGGGGTCCCCTGCCCACCCCCCACCCGCTCCCGCTAATTCCATATCCTTCCCCAGGTCTCCTCCGTTTTCTGAACACCTTCCCACTTCTAATCCTCCCTTTTGTCTTTTTCTGTTTGTTTTTTTAAGATTTTGTTTATTTATTAGAGAGAGAGAGAGAACATGGGTGGGGGAGGGTCAGAGGGAGAAGCAGATTCCCTGCCATGCAGGGAGCCTGATGCGGGACTGGATCCTGACACTCTGGGATCATGACCTGAGCCGAAGGCAGTCTCTTTAACCAACTGAGCCACCCAGGCACCCTGTCTTTTTCTGTTTTAAGCTAACATCTGTTCAGCACCTTCTTGTTCCAGGCACTGCATTACTTGCTTTATATACATTATCACAATCATTTTCCGCTCCAAGAAGCTGATAAACACATTCATGGCAAGGGATATAGGACAGATAAGGTTTAATAAGTTACCCCTGGGGCACTTTAGTGGAAACTGGATCTACACCAAAGCATGAGGCTGTCATTGCAAATATGTAAGTATTAGTAAGGCAAATAAGGAAGGAAATGCATGGTTTGGTTTAGTTTGGTAGACTGGAGATGCTTTCCCGTAAGACCCTGAATCATGTTATCAGGTGTTCATTCACCTATTCCTCTTTTGCAAGGCTTGGCAAATACTCTTACTCAGTTTGGTTCTGCACAATGTACATATTAAGGACCTATTATGGGAGAGCATTCCACTAATCTTGCAACACCAAAGTTCTCTACGCAAAGGAGGCTCCTGGACTCCTGAAACTATAGAAAGTTCATGAATGTCTCTTCACAACTTTCAGGAGAGAAGTTTCATATCTTTCTGAGATTTTCAAGGTTTTTCAACACACCAGAGGATAAGAATGACTACTTTACAGAGGTAAGTTAGAAGGCAAGCCCCCAGATGTTAAGATATTTTGTAAAAAGTAAGAACATAAAAACAGAACTAATAGAGACACACACAGCTAAATGAAGCCCCCCTCTCTGTTACCGTCTATCATGGAGGTGTGCCATGGCCATTTGGAACAGAAAGACCCGGTACCCACCTTCACTCCCTCCTCTGCTCAGGCAGCATCATTCTGGACTCAAGCAAAACGACTGGCTAAGTTACTCTACCTAAGGCACTTGGCTGAATTGGAAGGCTCAGGAACTGACCCATCTCTTAGTCCACTCGGTGTTCATTTAGTAGTACTGCTTATAAATCAACTATTTCATTTCCTTGGCTAGATTTGCCTTGAATGAAGGGAGTCATCAAGATAAATACTTTTAAGTATACACACACACACCCATTCATATTGTAATTTAAGACAACAGGCTTAGCCATCGGCTTCATTCATTCATGCATTCAATTAGTATTTACTATCCCACCTGGAACCAGGCTCTGGAATGAAGGACATAAGTAAAGTAAGTCCTGTATAGGAGAAACAGACCTAGAAGCAGGATTGCAATACAGAAGTAAATAAACTAGGAATTTAATAGAAAGTGAGCAATTTCTCCTGGAGGGATAAAGAAAGCAGGGAAGATTTTACTGTAGAAATGAGCTGAAGAATAAGTTAAGATGAGACTTAACAAGACACTTAATACAGGGTTGCTTTTCATTCCTGCAAGCATTCACTCAACAAACACCAACCCAGTACCTATGGAGCTATGAGCTAAAGCTACCAGCTACACACTGACTTCCCAGCCTTCTCCTCTGTGATGGCAATAATGCATAGTCAAAGCACCCCTGAGGTGTGCCCCCTGCCCCTTTCTCCAGACTGAAAATGATAATTTGCATTGCAAACATCCTGGGTGGGGTGGAGGGCGCTTTGTGGGGGTTTGTGAGCAGTTTATAAGACAAGTTCAAGTCTACTCCCCTGTCTGGCTAAGGGAAAGCCAGCCTTTGACATGAGCTCTGTGGGGAAGGCCCATCTAACCCCCAAATCTCCTGCCAGAACCCTCTCATCCGCCCAAGGGTGGGTCATGAGCATTAGAAGAGCCTTATTTTGAGATGTTACTATGGCATGAAATGCTAGTATATTAATCTGGCTATGACGGTTCATACCTTGTGTGTAAATATAATCCAGTTCTCCTCTCTGAACGGCGGCTAGACCTCTCCCTGCTTTGGAGTCCACTTTGCGGGCACCTGTGAGAAGCCGGTGGTACCAGGAATCGATGCCTGTCCATGGCGCTGAACCAAAGTCTGGCTGAGCACTGATGGGTGCAGGTGTGGGAGCAGGGTGAGACAGCCCCAACTCCCTTGGCTCTAGCCGGGTCAGGTCTCCTTACCCCACTCCCCACCTTCCGGCAGGCCAGGCGGAGACTGCCCCCTGCAAGGCTTCACCTCACTTGGCTTCTTCCTCTGCCCTGTCCCGCTGTCCCACTGATCTCCCCCCGGGGAGCACCTCCTCAGGGAACCCGACCGGCAGGTACAAACAGAAGAGGTGCTGCACCAGGAAGCCGCAGAGGAAAAATGGAAAGGCCTAGAAAATAAATTCCCAGTGCTTCACAGCGTTGCCTTGGGACAGCCCTTTGAGGGTTTCCACCAGTGTCCAGTGTTGTCAGTACTCGACTCTGCCATGTTCCTAGCCAGGACTGTGACTGGCCGACAGCCATGCCATGCACTGTGTCCTCTGACAAGGACCACACACACGTTCCCTTATTTAATCCTCACAACAACCCCGTAAGGCGGGCATTACCTATGTTCCACTTTCCAGGGAGAAAACGGACGCTTAATAAGGTTAATAAGTGGCCCAAGGCCACAAAGCTGGCCAAGAGGGGAGAGCCAGGACCAACCCCAAGTCTCTCTGGCTGGAGACTGAGCTTTTCTTTCTTTTTTCTTTTCTTTTATTTTATTATGTTATGTTAGTCACCACACAATGCATCACCAGTTTTCGATGCAGTGAGCTTTTCATCACCACATCGTCATTCGGGCTGATGGTCGCTCTCTCCAGGGGTTTCCGTGGATTGAAACTAGATCTCTGCACCGGAAAGGAGGCCCAGCCCAGCGGGTCTCCCTGGTGGAGCTGCTTGCCCAGCGCAGCACCAACCTCCTCCCACGGGGCTTTCAAAGGAAACCAGCAAGTCACATTTCTCCTCACACAATGTTCCTGATATCACCCTGAGGGGAGTAGAGGCTCCCAGGAGATCCTGCTCGGAAAGGGGGTGCTGCAACCTAGTCTTCCCAGGGAGACTGCACTGACTTGAACTGAAAATAAGCTTTATCGTTGGCTCTTTATTCACTTAGCATTTCCTTAACAGTGATTTCTGGAACCTGAGCTAGGCATCAGGTTCTGTGCTAGGCCTAGGGTTACCAAGATTCAAATAAAAACAACAGCCTAACCCCCACCCTTAGAAAAGGTAACGGTCTAATTTGCAGAGGAGACAGGTAGGTAAACTGGGGCTACCGTGTAGGAAGCGCTGAGGAGTACGACCGCCTGGGTTTTCATTCTGGGTGGGTTTGGCACAGAAGTGCTCTGGAGTTATTTAAAATCCATACGCTTCAGTCTCCTCAGCCGTATAATGTGGATAAAAGGCTTACCTCTTAGGGCTGTTGGAAAGATTAAACAACAAATGTATGCAAAATGTGTTCCTGGTTAGCTCCCGGGTAAATGCCAGCCTTCACAACATTGGGCAGGTGACTAAACACTTTCCTCCTCAGCTTCCCAATCTGTAAGTCAGGGCTAACAATTCTTCCAAACCTTTGGGTCCGTCAGTCAACGGAGGTTGCGTGAAAACTCTGAGCAGGGTTCTGGGGACAAGGAAGAGAAAACCATCAACCCTCAGTGAGCTCCCTGTAAAGCTGCGAGAACAATATACACAGCATATGTGAGTCAGTGCTGAGTTGTACGGTGCCTACCCTTCCAACTGGGACAGGGGTTGGTCTGAGAGTGACCCACAAGGGCTGGAATAGTGATGAGAGGCACCCACAGAGGTGGGACCTGAGCTGTGCCCTGAAGAACGTGTAAGACTCTACAAAGGAAGGTCCCATATGGACCCCGGAACAAGAATGGGGTGTTGGTGGACAAGAGAAGAGATTAGAGTAAATCCCGTCAGAGGTCATTTAGAGTATAATCTAGACCTTCAGGGTCCCCTAAGTCAGTGGATGAACACACCAGGCTCATTCTTTGCCCACGGTCCCAGCAGCCACCCTTGCTTGCCTCAGATGTCTCTTCTCAGGACCCCACTCCTCCAAGTAGCAGCCACTGGGGTCACTTATTCTCAGCTGTTCCCAGACCTTCTAAGAACTATGGGCTCCATGACCAACGTGTGTCCACAGAGTCTGTTTGAGAAACACAGCTTGAAACGTCAAGGATGCCCCCACAGAGTAGCCAATCAGACCTCACTAGTGTTCCACGTGCCAAAGAAACTAGAAAAAGCAGAATCAACACTCCGAGTCTGACCCAAGGGAGAACAAATGAGGCAGTTATAAGAAAATGAGGTGTGACCCTTCAAATAGAGTTGGAAAAAAGCTCTCCTTCAAAGAAAATCACTCTCCTTGCTCAGTTTCCCTTGGATGCAGTGATGTCGGGGGGGGGGGGCACATCTATTTATTATTAGCAGTTGCAGGCATAAGCAATGGAACTGGAAACCATATGTCCCACCTGAACCATCCCTGCCCAGTTACTTGTAGCTACTTATCTGGCTCCATCAAATAGCACATATTACACTTGTGCCTATACAAACAAGTGAAAAAGGCTAATTTCCTGGCAGGAAATTCCTGTGTGATTAGTCAGCAACTCCAGTCCCTGCTCTGTCACTAACCAGCACTATGACCTTTAGCAGGTTCTCCTCTCTCCATCCCCATTGCCATAACCTTAGGCCAGGCCACCATGGCATGACCACAGCAGCTTCCAACTCATCTCTGTCTCCCCCCAATATTCCTCACCCTGGAGACCTTTAGTTTAGAGATCTTCCTAAAATCCCAAATTTGGTCAACTCTCCCCTCCCCAAAATCTGCAACGTCTCTTCATTTACTTTTGGATACAATTCAAACACCTCTGTACAACTTACAAAGTCATGCTCTGGCCCCTGCTTACCATTCTAGACTCAAACCTCCCTCCCCTCCATCTGGAGTCCTATTTATTTAACTTCCGTGTTTCCCTGTATAATACTAACAATAACCAAAACTTACTGAGTATTTTCTATGTACCAGATATTATTCTAAAGAACTCTTCATGCACTACTGATTTAATCACTTCAGAGCTAGTAGATAACAGTTATGATTATCTCCATTTCACAAATGAGGAAACTGAGGTGCAGAGAAGTTAAATAATTATCCAAAGTCACCTGGCAAGTAAATGGTAGAATCTGAATGCCCCTTGCTTATCCCCTCTTCTTATCTCCATGTCTCTGCACAGGGATTCCCTCTGCCTGGAAGACTATTCACACTCTCCTTTCTCTTCCCCACCCTTTCTTCACTTGGCTAACTCCAAATCTTCGTCCGAGCATCCCCATGTATGTATCTTTTCCTCTGAGTTTTCCCTCCCCAGAAGGCCCTCCGCCCTCAATGGTAGTTTCCAAAGATGGCGCCCAGTGAATGATGCATCCCAATATATGTGCCCTGATGTAGTTGCCCTCACATATTGAATCTCAGTTGACCCTGTGACTCACAACAGAGTATGGTAGATGAGATGCTGAGTAACTCCTGGGCCTCAGTCATAAAAAGCCTGACAGCTTCCACCCAAATCTCTTGAAACACTCACTTTGGGGCAAATCAGACACTATGTAAGAAGTGCCTCATGCTGTGAGGAAGCCAAGGTAGCCACATGGAGAACTATGTGGAGCTAGAAAGATGCCCAGCCAATCCTTAGCAATTTTAGCCATCAAAGACCATGCACCAGATATGTGATAAAGAAACAATCTTGAGGGTGCCTGGCTGGCACAGTTGGTTGGACTCTTGATTTTGACTCAGGTCCTGATCTCATGGTCATGAGATGGGAGCCCAGCATCGGGCTCTGCAGTCAGCATAGTCTGCTTGAGATTCTCTCTCCCTCTGCCCCTCCCCACCCCCCACTCATGCTCGATTCTCTCTCTCTCTCTCAAAATAAATAAATAAAACCTTAAAAAAAAAAAAAAGGAAACCATCTTAGATGTCCAACTTGGTTGAACCTTCAGATAACACCAGCCCCAGCCAGCTCCTAACTGCAACTGTATGAGAGACCCCAAGAGGGAACCATGTAGCTAAGACCCATCAACCCACTGAACTGTGGGTTTGTTATTTGTTATTTTGAGCCTCTAATTTTCAGTGTGGTTTTGTTAAGCAGGAATAGATAACCAGAAGAATGGGGATATAGTGGTGAACAGGAGATTGTGTCTACCCCCAAGGAAGTCTTAGTCTAATGGCAAAGATGGTCAAGCAAACAGGCAAGTACAACACGGTATAATGAGTTTGGGTGGTGGAGAAAGAGTAAGGGAACGATAGTTCAGTCCGTAGCACAAGCAAGCTGAAAATCGACAGAAGTAAGCTGTATGATATGTTTGATAATAGCGTGGGTTTTTAAGTCAGATGAAGTTGTTCGAATCCTGGCCCTATACTTGTTTTCAGTGTGACTTAAGGAAAATTTCTCAAACTTTCTGAATCATTTATGAAATGGGGATAATAATGCTTAGTTAAGAAGATAGTTGTAAGGGTTAAATTAAGCACTGCTTGTAATATTTATCACATAGCCTATTATATGGTTAACATTTTATATAGAACATATATATATATCACATGTGATTAAATATAGTTAATTACTGAAAAAGAATATGTCCCAACAATAACCTGGGCTTGTCAAAGCTCACGTCAAACTAATAGCAGAAAACTCCCTTGACTCGTGGAACTTGTCTCCATGTTGTACATTTTATGACTAAATCATGAGTTATAGTCTACTTACTTGAAAGCCTGTATTTTTGGGAGAGGGTGGATTATTGCTTATACTTTGGTCTATACTAAACAAGAGACTGGACTGGCCACTCTCGGAGGGCAGGAAGTGAAATCGTGTTCATCCTCATTCCCCACGCTGATAATAGCGCCTGTTATATTGGTAGCTGCTTCCTAAATACGAGTTGAATGAATGATTGAATGAATGAAAAAGAGATCTCACAACAACTAAGCATGTATAAAGTGCCAGTACTAGGCGGAGCATCTTACCTAGAATATCTCATTGACTTCTCACAACCATCCTATGACATGGGCAGTATAGTTACTTCTTTTTTTTTTTTTTTTTTTGGATAGAGTGGTTTTTTTGTTTTTTTTTTTTTAAGATTTTATTTATTTATTTGAGACAGAGAGAATGAGAGAGACAGAGAGCACATGAGACGGGGGAGGGTCAGAGGGAGAAGCAGGCTCCCTGCCGAGCAGGGAGCCCGATGCGGGACTCGATCCAGGGACTCCAGGATCATGACCTGAGCCGAAGGCAGTGGTTTAATCAACTGAGCCACCCAGGCACCCAGTATAGTTACTTCTGATTGAAACCCCTCTCCAGCATTCAACACCTTGTTTAATATTACTCGTACCATAAACCTGAGGCTGATCTTTTTCAGAAAGCAAAAGTGTGGCTGACGTAACTGGCTACAGCAAGACTCTCACTGCCATGCAGAGCTTATTTTCCAATTATTCCACAACTATGTGAATAACCTTCGGAAGCTAAAATGAGCTGGTGAAGGCAGTGTAACTGACGTAACTGCCCAGTAAGTGGAGTAGAATGAGGGCCAGGAATGTAGGTCCCTTCAAGACCATAACTTTGCAATTCATGTATGACAGGAATCCCGATCTGGGAGATCCAGCTAGATGTCAGGAGGCAAAGAACCTCTCTACTAAAAGAGAAGGCTCTGCATTTCGGCTCCCTGTCAAAGGGGGGATGTAGCTCCGTCAGTCTGGATCCAGTCAGGAGGCAGAAACCACGCAGTGATTCCAACAGGACAAGTTTGATGTAAAGAATTATGAGACTGTGATAGGAGTATAATTATCAGATGTAAAGAGAACTGTAAGGGGTGCTTTAGGGCTGAGGGAGAATATCCAAGGAGAGGCAAACTCGAAGGGGAGGCCCCATCCCCAGGCTGGGCTTCAAATGTCACTGGAGAAGATGTGGTTGGTGCTGCTGGAAGGAGGGGAAGTTCACTGGGTTGCCCAGGACCAGAGCTGGTCCACAATTGCTGGGCACGCAGGAAGCAACTCCTCAGGGTGCACGCAAGCTGAGGCTGGTGGGCAGGTGCACAGAGGGAGTAGGGACACCACGGCAGGCCTGGAGTGTGCAGAGCTGCATACGGAGGGCCACAAGAAGGTGGTCACTGGGCCTGCATTGCCTGGCAGAGACTGCACGTTCTGAGCAAACAGCTAGGACAGAACACCTTTGTCCTCACAGAGCCACACCGCTGACCACTTGTTCAGCAAGAACAAGAAATGAAAACCACAATGCACCAGAACTAGGAAGAAAAGCCTACAATTTCCTCTTCAAGTTCCCCTCTTTGCCCTCTACTAAGACAGCTTAACATCATTCTCAGCATGTAAAAGAAATGCTTAGAATCCAGCCTATCATCACAGAGCCGGTACTAAAGGGTGCATTTGGAGCTAAGAGGCCATAAAGTGATAACTGACATAGTATCTATGTATGAAAGGAAAGCATATTAATACTTCATATGGAAAAAAGAATGAGGGCGCCTGGGTGGCTCAGTTGGTTGGGCGACTGCCTTCGGCTCAGGTCATGATCCTGGAGTCCCTGGATCGAGTCCCGCATCGGGCTCCCTGATCGGCGGGGAGTCTGCTTCTCCCTCTGACCCTCCCCCCTCTCATGTGCTCTCTCTCATTCTCTCTCTCTCTCTCAAATAAATAAATAAAATCTTTTAAAAAAAAATCTTTTGGGGACATATGATTCTACCCACTAAAGAGCACTGCTTATCTGTCTGTTTCCTCTACACATAAATATGACATGTGCAGAAACTACTTCACCATGCATCCAGCAATTGCCAAAACTGGCTGAGAAGTGGGAAAGATGAAGAACTAGAACATTCTGGTTTCTAAAACCAATCTCTATATTTGGTTGAGGTCCAGACATTTCAGAAGTGGCAGGGAGAGAAGAATGTGTGCAATCCTGAACAAAGGCATAACTTAGTGGTTTCTTTATATGTGGATATGCTTTTAGCAATAAATATAACTCCAAAAGTGTGGGAGAGGCTGATCAAGCCAATAGGCATTGACACCATTTTTATGGGTCTATGGGCTGCCATTTTCAGGTCTTGTTTGTTTTCAGCTCATTTATGTTGCAAGATTACTTACTAGTTGTCTAATTCCTCTACCTTAAATGCTCCCCTTCACCTCTCCACCTCTTTTCTATTTTAGGCCCGTCCATGTCCTAGATCCTCTGTGGAACCTTCCTTAACTTAGTCTTCAATTCATTCTGCTAATATTGACTAAGCGCCATTATGTGCTAGGCACATTGCTTGGTGCTTAATGATGAGTAAAAATGGATTCCGTCTCATCTCATTGTGCTTATAGTCTAGTGAGAGAAAAAGATACCAAATAACCAGACAAATATGATACTATGACAAATGTTACAAAATAGAGGTGCAGCATGCAATCATAGTCTCCAATAGGAGGACTTGACCTAGTCAGTGATGTCAGGCAAGGCTTCCCTGAAGAAGGGAATGCTTGAGCTGAGATCTGAAGGCTGGGTAGAAGTTGCATAGGTGAAGAAGACAGAAGAGGAGAGCAGGTAGAGGAAAACAGCATGTGCAAAGGGCCCATGGCAGGCGGGCGCTTAGGGACTAAAAAAGGCCATGGGGAGGGAAGACAAGTAAAAGAGTTGCTGGAGAGGTTAGTGGAGACATGCCGAGCCTTGTTAAGTGGCTTTGTCCTTATCCTTTCTCCTAAGAGCAATGGAAAGACACGGAAGGTTAGGTGAGTTAGTTGTTGGTTTGTCTTTCCGAGGGTTGACAATGGTTGCTTCACCTAGAGGGGAACTCTGGAAAAAGACCAGAATTAGTGACAAACATCTACTTGGGCTGACATGGTCTGCCTCCTCTAAACTCATTTATTCTGTATTATTTGTATCCCCCTTGCTTGGTTTACCAGCTGTGTAAAACCTTAAGAAAGCTACCTGTTTGAGCTTTAGCTTCCTCTTCTGAAAAGAACAATATTAATAATAGCTACCTTAGAGAACTTCTGGGCCAATTAAATTAAATTAAATCATGTACATAAGGCACTTAGAAAAGCATCTGATACATAACATGGGCTCAGAAATATTAGCTGCTGTTATTTTATTATTATATCTTAAGAATTAATTTTCTATTGATTTATTCTTTAATTATTTATGCCATATAATCAGCACTCCATTTTAATTTCAAATCATCCTTTAATTGTACACTTCTTAATTTTAACTCTTCAATTAAGACTGAAAGCTCCTTAAAAGCAAAAACTGATAGCTCTCTCATCATCTAATATGCTGCTGATCTAAATACTTGTTCATCAGTTAGATCTTCAGAGTTTGCCCTGCCTCTACTCTCATTTATTTTGGATCATGGAAGCAGCAGAGAAAGGCAGAAAAATGATGTAGGCTGGTGGAAAAGGTGGGAGGAAGGAATGTGGTTCTACTCATGAACCTTGACCTCCAGGGTTGAGGGGTCCAAAGAGCAGATGCCAAGAAGCTGCGCTTAGAAACCTCTCAGGACCCAGAAACAGAAGTCACCATCATTATCAGAGCTAACGTATACTGAGTGTCTACTATTAGTACTGAATTAGCTCTTAATCCTCATGACAACTGTGTGAGGGTGGTGCTATCGCTATGACCCCCATTTCACAGCAAGGAAAAGTACAGCAGTGTGGAGAGCTTAAGCACCCAGTGTGACACGGCCCTCACACACGTAGCAAGGGCACGTCACTGAAGTCAGATAGAGGACTTGTGGTTTCTGCCCCACCCTTAGGTCTGAGCAGGACATGCCTTAGCCTTCCCTATTCCTCCAAATCTCCCCTGCATCGAGCCTGCACCACGGGCATCAGTGTGCTGCCCAGATCAGACAGGTTGTGTTCTGCTCCACCCAGCTAGAGGCTTAAGGCAAATCACCCTAATTCTCCATTTGCTATTTCCTCATCCGAAAAAGGAACGGTGAAAAGAAGGGACTATCATCAGAAATTTACACTTTCATGGTGCAGAAGTAAACTGTAGCTGTTCTGCCTCTTAACCTCCTCTCAGCCGTTGGGGTGAGCTCAGACAAGCTTCTGTGCCATACATTTCCTGGGTTTTCCTGGCCTCTGCATTCCCACTGCATCCCTTGTAACTACTGACTTGGTTTAATGCTGTGCTTTGTACAGTACTTTGTGCATTTTGGCATCTGACAAAAGTTAAATTAGAAAACCTTCATGTGACATCACTGCATTTATTTTGGCTTCTAACTTGCAGAAGAGAGCCTCATTTTAGGTCTTAGTATTTTTCTAATATCAGGGATGAAAAGGAAAGCAAGCCAAGCCACTCTAAGTTGAATCTACAGCGAGCTTGAGGAGGACATAAATGAGTATTGTTAGCACTGACTTAAGTAATGATTAAGGGGAGTGGGATGGTGAAGCACCGTTTAACATGGTGGCACTCCCAGGTTCAGGTTCAACACCAATGAAACCTGTCTTGGATTTACTAGGTGTGGCAAAAGAAAATGCCGCCTACAGGACAAACTGAGTTGAAAATAACAGTATGAATTCATAATTTTTTCCTCTTTAAAAAAAGAAGAAGTGGGGCACCTGGGTGGCTCAGTCGTTAAGCATCTGCCTTCGGCTCAGGTCATGATCCCAGGGTCCTGGGATCGAGCCCCGCATCAGGCTCCCTGCTCAGCCAGGAGCCTGCTTCTCCCTCTCCCACTCCCCCTGCTTGTGTTCACTCTCTAGCTGTCTCTCTCTCTCTGTCAAATAAATAAGTAAAATCTTTAAAAAAGAAAGAAAGAAAGAAAGAAAGAAAGAAAGAAAGAAAGAAAGAAAGAAAGAAAGAAAGAAAGAAAGAAAGAA
>NW_023270504.1:20189298-20254034 GCF_011800145.1 Mirounga leonina
GAAAGAAAGAAAGAAAGAAAGAAAGAAAGAAAGAAAGAAAGAAAGAAGAAGAAAGAGCAAAACAATAAGGACAGAAAGCAAAGAGGCATGAGGAAATTTTTGGGGTGAAGGAAGTGTTCTAAAACTGGATTAGGTGATGGCTGCATAAATTTGTGGAAACTCATCAAACTGTACAATTAAAACAGGGGATTTTTTTGCTACATAAATGATGCTTCAATAAACCATTAAATATTTTTTAATTTAAAAAAAAAAAAAACAACCCTGGAGCGCCTAAGTGGCTCAGTTGACTAAGCGTCAACTCTTGATTTCGGCTCAGGTCACGATCTCAAGGTCATGAGATCAAGCGCCGAGTTGGGCTCCACCTTGGACAGGGAGTCTGCTTGAGATTCTCTCTCTCTCTCCCTCTGCCCCTACCCCCCTGCTCTCTTGCTCTCTGAAATAAATAAATCTTAAAACAAAACAAAAAAACTCTGAATGATTCCCAGACCAGAAAGAGTCAGGGTGAGATACAATGGGAGGTGAGGAGGGGAGTGGGGAGGGCATGTCTGGAACAGGGCATGGGGTTGGTTTTAAATCTTATGTTGGGTGAAAAGGGTATGACTGAGCCCAGATATTGGGTTTTAAAGCCCAAGCAAGATTAGAAGAATGTCCCTGCATGATGGTTGCCCAGAATAGCAAGTTAGAAACTGAAGGGTGAGGAAAACATCTATAGGGGGCCAGGGAGGGTAAAAGGAAAAATGCTCCATCATGAAGAACTGGAGCCCAAGGAGATGAAGAGTATCCCCAGAGAGGGATGTCACAGTGTGATGTGTCTGAGCCAGAGTAGTATGAAGAGGGTATATGTGTGAAGGGGGACTAACATGAGATATTGGGGCCCAAGCAGATGAGGAGTACACGTATGTTATAAGATAGACTGGCACAAGGTATCAGAGTCTAAGCAGGGTGAAGTCCCCATAGAGAGATAGCCTGGAGTAGGGTATTGGAACCTGAGCAGGGTAGGGAAGACATCCACACCTGAAGGCAGCCGAGAATGAGAAGTCCAAAACCAAGTAGGGTAAATAAGATGTCCAAACAGGGGGGCAATCTGGCACAGTGTTTGAGCACCCAAATGGAGTGATGAAGTCATCTACTCTGGAGTGGGTTAGTAGCAGTTATGGGATATTGGTTATATACAGAAAGATTGATCAAAAAAAGAATTAATATGAAGGCTAATAAGAGCCATCACTGTTGGAGAAGGAAATTTGAAAAATTGAAATGAAGAAAACTAGAATAAACCCTGTGCTGTTAGATTGGAATTGGAAATATTGGTATGAACTCATGTTTTCCAATATATAGAGAGAGAGATATAGAAATAGAAATAGAGATAAATGTAAATATAAGTCTATATGTATATTTATATGTACACAAACACATATATTTTCCAACTCTGTCCACTGAGAGGGCCTAGGAGCAGTGACATCCCAATAGCAATGACCACACACAGAGCTCAGATGTTGGTTTCTAAATGTCATTATATACTAAAAGGAACGAGGGCCCCTTGAAGAAATAACTTTCCAGACTGTGGAGGAAAAGTACAAAAACTGCCTGGAATGCCGTGTGCTGTCAGAAATAAAGAAGTACTGGAAGAATGATGGGGGTATATCAAAAGGATACAGAAGCCAGCTGAAAGGGAGCCTCTCCTCTGGCCAAGTCTGGGATAATTTAAGCATCAACATAAATAATAAAACAGGAAGCCATAAATCCATACTGATATAAAGAAATAAATCAAAAGCTTCATGGAGAGGGGTTATTTATATTCTTACAAACCACCTTCCCATAAAAGTTACTAATTACAAAAGGAAAAAAAAGTAACTGCCTAGTGAAGAAGCCTCACAGATACCACCATAATCAATGATCAAAGTGACCATATCAGTAATGAGAAAATCAAAACCAGGAGCCACCTCAGAGGCTGCCATGTAAAGAACATGGCATCAATTCTATCATTTTCAGTTAAAAGGGCATAACCCAAATCTAATCGTAGGAACACATTAGATTCCAAATTGAGGAATATGCTACAAAATAAATGGCCTGCAGTTTTGAATGGGATCTGAGGATTGGACTGTAATAATGTGTCAGTGCTAACTTCCTGATTTTATGGTTGCGTTTAGGTTAGGTAGGAGAATATATTTGTTTGTAGAAAATAAAAACTAAAGTACTCGGGGATGATGAAGCATTGTATCAACAATTTTCTCTCAAGTTATTTGGGGAGAAAAAGGTTACTTGCTATACTTGCCACTTTTCTATAAACTTGAGATTGTTTCAAAATTAAAATATTTTTTTTAAGATTTTATTTATTTTATTTGACAGAGAGACAGTGAGAGAGGGAACACAAGCAGGGGGAGTGAGAGGGAGAAGCAGGCTTCCTGCTGAGCATGGAGCCCGATGCGAGGCTCTATCCCAGGACCCTGGGATCATGACCGGGAGCCAAAGGCAGACACTTAACGACTGAGCCACCCAGGGGCCCCTTAAACTTATTTTTAAAACATGAATGGGGTTGTGGAGAGTCACAAGAGACTCACACCCTAACAATGAAAATAAGGGGGTTAATCTACAAAATCACAGCTTTAAAAGAAAATCCATCAGAGATATGAGGACACAAAGAAACCTAAATGAACTAAATTTCAGTGTTAGAAGCTTCCATAGAAGCTGTCACTTCTGACAGAGTAGTGAAGTATAAAACATCTATAAGAGATGGGAATGAGAAGAGCTGCTTAACTTTCAATGAACTTTTTTTTTTAAAGATTTGTTAGTATTATTTATTTATTTGAGAGAGAGAATGAAAGAGAGCACGAGAGGGGGGAAGGTCAGAGGGAGAAGCAGACACCCCGCTGAGCAGGGAGCCCGATGTGGGACTCGATCCTGGGACTCCAGGATCATGACCTGAGCCAAAGGCAGTCGCTTAACCAACTGAGCTACCCAGGGGCCCCTAATGGCTGCATGTGGCAAGCTACAGAGCAAGTGTGCAGCCACCCACCCGTGTTTTCCCAAGGCCTTCACCAAATGCACAGGGGTAGTAACTCAAATGCTGGGGACAGGGTAGGAGAGCTGAGAGAGATCTCCTCTAGTATGCAGGTCTTCCTCAAGTGCACAGCTATAGCCATGAAAAGAGAGCTTTCTAGAAAGGAATCCCTCTGAGTACTCTTGGTCTTCAGGGAGAGTACTTCAGGGGTCCTCCAAAGACTGGGGACAGACAGCCAGGCAAAGAAAAGTTTCCTAAGGTGCATAAAGCCTGTAACGTGACTGGAAAGCAAAGAGAACTTTCCAGAAACACATACCAAGCAGCTGTGCTAAAAACAGAGAGAGATCTCCATAGTTTGTGAAGCTGGTGGCTGGATATAAAACAAAAAGAGATCTCTGTGGTCCTGCTAATGTCAGATCCCAAGCTCTGCTAAAAAAGTCCTTATCCTGCCCTCAAAATATTTGAAGCCAATGGTGATCTAAATCAAACTAAAACAACAAAAAGCCCAGGCCCATTTTTTTAAAGATTTATTTTAGAGAGAGAGAAAGAGCAAGTGAGCGGGGGAGGGACAGAGGGAGAGGGAGAGAGAGAGAATCCTCAAGCAGACTCCCCAATGAGTGGTAAGCCTCACATGGGGCTTGATCCCAGGTCCCTGAGATCATGACCTGCACTGAAATCAAGAATTGGCTGGTTGGCCGCTTAACCAACTGAGTCCCCCAGGTGCCCCCTTTTTAAATTTCAGGCCCATTTTAAATTTCAGCCTCCTATAGAGTATGTCCTTTGTCAAGGATAAATATTACTTCAATTTCTAAAATTATGAAGCACATAAAGAAGCAAGGAAATAGGATCCATTATCAAGAGTGGAAACAGTCAATAAAAGCAGGCACAGAGTAGGCCTAAATTTTGCAATTATCAGAGACTTTAAAATATCTTGGATAACTATGACAAAGGACCTAGTGGAAAAAATAAACACCATGTCTAAACAAATGAAGAATTTTAGAAGAAAGAAGAAAGGAAAGGAAAGGAAAGGAAAGGAAAAGAGGGAGGGAGGGAGGAAGAAAGAAAGGGAAAAAATGAAGAAAAGAAGGAAGGAAGGAATTGCTAAAAATAAAAAAATATGATATCAGAAATGAAGAAGTCATTTGATGGTCTTAGCAGAATTATGGGCACAGCAGAGGAAATAATCAGTAAACTTAAAGATAGATCAATAGAAATTATCCAAACTAAAACAGAAATAGAAAAATGGGGAGGGGGGTATAAAACAGAGCATCTAAGATGCTGAGATGATACCAAATGGCCTAACATATTTGTATTTGAAGTCTCAGAAAAAGAGAATGAGACAGAATATTTGAAGAGGTAATGGACACAAATTTTCTAAAATTGATTAAGGAAATCAACCCACAGACCATAGCAGCTCAATGAACTCCAAGCAGGATAAATACAAAGAAAACCACACATAGACATATCATAGTTAAAGTGCTAAAAACTAAAGATAAAATAAAATCTTAAAAGCATCCAAATTTTAAAAAGAACAATTATGAATTATGGCTGACTTCTTATCAGAAACAATGTAAGTCAAAAGACAATAGAAAATCTCCCTTAAAGAGCTAAATAAAAAGAGAAACTTGTCAATCTAGAAATCTACGTATATTTCAATATATTCAAGACTCTAATGGATAAAATAGACAGCATGCAAGAATAGACAGGCAATATAAGCAGAGAGATGTAAATCCTAAGAAAGAACAAAAATGAAATGCTAGAGATGAAAAACGTAACAGAAATGAAGAAAAATCAACAACTCTTCCAGTATGAGAGGACCACTCCAACTACTTAATATTTCTAACCAACACAAAGCACGTGTCCTTTCAGTTGGCCTATGCAGTCTTATTTTGGGTAAATATAAGACTTTTCTTGGGCTCTGGAAATAGTGAAAATAGCTTACACACCTTCTGTGAACTCTTAGGGAACTGTGGACAAATCTCTGTTTGAAACTAGAATTTGGAGGCTACAGTAAGTTCTAACAACCTATGAATCGAAAAACCTAAGAGCAGGTTTATGTTTTTCCATTTCTACTTCAACATGTAAGGAGCTTGGAAGTTACCTCCTCATCCTAACAACAAGTTAAAGATAAACACACTGAAAAATCAACAACTCTTCCAGGATCTATAAGACAGGTAAGGATACATGTCAAACTGCTACCCCCAAGATTGGAGAGTGATACATGAATACAGGAAGTCATGGCTTCCCAGAGGAGAGATTAAAAAAACAAACAACTGTGGGAATGAGTGCCAGGGTAGGAAAACCTGAACTGTAACTGATGAATGGTTTCAGTTCATTGTGAACTGAATGGATTTAATTTTAAATTTTAATGGGTTTATCAATAGACTGGACATGGCTGAGGAAAGAATATCTGAGCTTGAGGATATCTTAGTACAAACTTCCAAACCTGAAAAGCAAGGAGAACATAGACTGAAAAATTAAAAAGAGAAGAGAATATCCAAGTACTGAAAAGAAACAGACTATCTGAATAGACCTATATCTATTAAAGAAATTTAATCAGTAGTTAATAACCTTCCAAAACAGAAAGCACCAGACCCAGAGGAGTTCTCTGGTAAAGTCAATCAAACATTTAAGGAAAAAAATTATACTAATAGAGTATAGAAGAGGGAATATTTCTTAACTCATTCTAAGACCAGCCTTACCCTATTACCAAAACCAGACACAGACATTACAAGAAAACTATAGACAAATATCTCTAATGAACATAGAGCAAAAATTCTCAACAAAACATTAACAAACCAAATATAATAATGTTAAAAAAAAAAAGTATTCTATATCATGACCAAGTAGGATTTATCTCAGTTGTGCAAGGCTGGCTTATTATTTGAAAATCAATTAATGTAATCCATCACATCAACAGTCTAAAGAAGAAAAATCACATGGTCATATCAACAGATGCAGAAAAAAGTATTTAACAAAATCCAACACCCATTCATGATAAAAAACTCTCAGCAAGCTAAGAATATAGGGGAACTTCCTCAACTTAAAAGAAAATATCAGTGGTTGCCAGGGTTTGGGGGTACAAGAAGGGATGAAGAGGCAGAGCACAGGATTTATAGGGCAGTGAAAATACTCTGTATGATACGATAGTTGTAAATAACATTTGTCCAATGCACAGAATGCACAACCCCAAGTATGAACCCTGGGGTAAACTATGGACTTTGGGTGACTGTGATGTGTCAGTGTAGGGTCATGGATTGTAACCAATGTACTCTCTGCTGGGGACTGTAGATAACAAGGGAGGCCGTGCATGTGAGTGAGAGGAGACATATGGGAAATCTCTGTACCTTCCTCTCAATTTTGCTGTGAACCTAAAACTGCTCTAAAAAAAAGTTAAAAGAAAAATATATATATATATGGATGTATCAGAGTTTTGTTTGAAATTTAATTTCAGAATGAAACATGAAATAATTCTTTTAAAGGACTGTTGTCAGAATAATTCCCTAGCGCTTTTGTCTCAAATCTTGATAGTGCACCCCTATTTAACATAACATTTTAACAAACTTCCATATTTGTATATGTTTATTATAAATTATTCCCATACTTTATGTACATTCTAAAACACACAAAAATAGAAATCAGAAAAGGATGCGTTTAAAATGAAGTCTAAATAAAAATTCTAGTTACTTCTTCCCACATCCCAAAACCATCATGCACTCCCCTGGATGCATGTGCCCACCGTGGAAACCACTCCTCTAGGTCACGGGGAGAGAAGTGAGCCCCGCCACAGGCCACTGGCCCGAGAGTGACCCACCCCGGGAGTGTGGAGAGTGGAGGAGAAGGGGCAGGAAGTGACCGTACCAAGTACCATAAAATTCTGCCATTTATGTACAGGTTATAAGTCTCACATGACACGCTTCTCTCCCTCCTTTCCTCTCTGTCCCTGCACCCTACCCAGGGGATCAACAGAGAGGTGTGCCACTCTTCTCCATTCTCACATGAACTTCTCAGCCTGACCCTCGTCCTCATGTCGACTTTGGCCTCCCTCTTGGCTTCCCTTGGTGAACGCACATAATTGGAGTTCACCTGGACAAAGATGCTGATGAGGTGAGGCATGAAATGTGACTTACCCACACTCCTCCAGAGACAGCACCCAGAACCTGGTTAGGGACAACACTGGCATTTATTAGGAAAATGGGTTAGGCTGATCAGGGTTTTCTAAAACACATTTTTGTTCCCAACATTTTCCACCACTCTTCTCCAAAAGGAGACTCCAGTCTCCAGATGTTAGTCCTAAAAAGCAAGCATTTTTTTTTTCCTTAGGCAGGTATTATGAACAAAATTCCACTAGAACTTTTGTGAAGAGAATGAGTCTATTTTAGTCTCTCTTTAAATAGCTATAACCTCAGGAGCACAATATAAAACATATCCAAACTTATAAACACACACATACTTTCCTTGACTCGAAGGAAAAATGAACAATCTGGTTGATTGCCAAGATCCTCTCAACCCTCAAGTTCTGATTTTGTGGGAGGCTGCACACGGGAATATTATGGCCGAGTCCAAGCGTCAAATTTATTCATTTTCTAGGGATTTGGCGAAAACACAAAACTACAGTGAAGAGGGACATCTTTCCCACTTGCCCCTCACCCCCAGCCCTTTGAATCCCACCCAAATCAATGAAAGAAAAACAGAAGCCACAGATTAACTACGATGTGCCGGAACCTCCGCTTCATTTTGTTAGCATAAGCCTTCCCTGCAAAAGTCCCTGAACACCCTTGGAGGCACATACGCAATCATGGGAGATGCAGAATAAGGAATGATCAGGCTGTGGTTTTAACATATCATAAACAAGCTTTCCTAGGTTTCCTCAAGAAATGAGTCATTACTTCCAGTAAATGAACTAACATATGCCAAGCCCCTAGCCAATGCCCAGCACACAGCGGGCTCTCTCTTATTATAAAGAATCACAAACGAGCCATTATGAATGTACCTAAACAGAATATGTCAAGTAAGAAATCTTCCGGCGGTCCCCGCTCTCCTGACCCACCCAGAAAACATAACAAGGATGTTGTTTTGAAGCTGGCATTGGATTGAATAGGTTGGGTTCGAATTTCTAAGAAGTCGGGTATTAAGCCAGAGTCATCGGTAGACTCCTCCCGCAAAGGAATGCCTGGAGGAGAGCCAGCTCGGGCAATCAGGGACGGCAGTTTGCCCGGGGTCTCTGACCACCATGCCTGAGTGCTTCTACTACTCTTATGGAACCAGAGGGACACTTCCCTGTCACTGGAGCTGAAAGACAGCTTTTTAGAACAGAACAGACCAACGAGTGGCTCACCCGCTAACCAGCACCATGCTGGTTTGACAGAGGGAGGGCAACAAGGCTTACCAGATGGATATGCAGTAAGACAGAGGGCGACAACAGAAGGGCATTAATGGCTTGGAGAATTTAGATTCTAAACACAAACAACGTGTACTGGGGTTGGCAGAGAGGGAATAACAGTATCTGTAGGTTCAGGCTGCGGGGGCGGGCAGGGCATAAACAGAGGGGAAGTGATTTCATCAAAACCCTAGAAGGGAAGGGCAGACTTTTGAAAAGAAAAAGCTGCTCGTAAGATGAAAAGGGGAGAATGCGGACTATGGCTGTGGAGCTGGGAGAAGAGCAGAAGGCAACTTTTTCTTCTTACTACATCTGAACTTCTGTGTACTTGAGTCTCCCAGGGCCCATCCTGTGGGTCAGCCTAGATCTTCTCGAAGGCTGCCACTCTTCAAATACCTGTGGGGAGTTCTCATACCCACACCAGCCCCCACCCCTTAGTCACTGTGGGCCAGATATGACACCAAGAGCCCTTGTAATCAGCCACTGTGTCTCATTATTAATCATTCTGCTCAGAGTGACAACTCCTGTCCTTTCACAAGTACCTTTTCTTCCTTCTGCCATCTACTGGTGGAAATAAAATTTCATATTCTCCCACCAGGCTGTTGCCAATTTGCAAATAGGCTGTGGACTCTGAAAGCTCATTTAGGTAATACTTATTTGCTGGTCGAAGAAATTTTTCCAAAAGAAAAAATATATACTATATTATGGCTCAATCATTCATTCAATAAGCACTTACTGAATGACAAATATGAAGTTATACACACACACACACACAGTGTATGTAATATCAAGGGTAGAGTCTTGAAACCAAATTTTGCTTGGCCCCTTACCTGCTGTATGACCTGGGCAATCTACTTAGCCATCTATGATAATAGTAACAATAATATACTCATAATGGCTAACACATACTAATCATATGATGAGCCAGTCTACCCCATTTAAACCTCACAACCTTGTAAGGTAGGTATATTGCTATCTGCATGTCTTCAGATAATACTGAAACACAGAAAGTTTGAATAACTTGCCAAAGGTCCCAGAGCTAGTAAGGGGCAGATTCGACCATCTGGCCACACAGCTTATAATGTGAACAGTAGTATCACCTTTCTTCAGGATTGTTCAAGAACTAGAGACCACACATGTAAAGTTGCTGAAACATAGTATGTTCCAGAAAATGACAGATATTCAACACTTGCTGTGTGCTGGGCCCTACAAGTTGTTAAAATTGCATCCATGAATAAGCCACAGTCCCTGCCCTCTAGGCAAGCATAATCACAGTACATTGCTAAGACTGCATTCACCTAAGGCTGAGTTCAGCAAAGGGAGCATCTAACTTTTTTTCAGAACTGTCTTCCTGGTACCAGGCACAGTAGATGGGATATAGCAGATACTGGAAGGGAGGGCGATGACAGAATTTAAAAATGCAAAACAAAAACTAGGTGCAAGACTCTGGGAGGCAGATGGGATAGATTCTCTTATTTCCATATTAACAAATGAGAGAAATCAAGATTCAGTAACTCCCACGAGGTCACACAGCAAGTCAACAGGTCTCTTGACTAACATTTTGCCACACTCCATTGCATTCCCCCATCCTTCTGGTTTCTGTCAGCCCCTAGATGGCATCCACAGGTTAACGGAGGTATCAGGTGGAGGGATGGCTGTGAGCAGATTAAAACTTCCAAGAATAAAAACAGACATCAGGGCCCACATCCTAGAGATTACATGGTCCCACATGAGCCCATTTTCTTCCTGTCTCTCTTCTATTTGGCACAAACCAGCTCTTCACTTTAGGGTTAGACTGTTAAGTGCTATTTCCCAGAGATCGAGTTTCTGTAGTTATTTTTAGCTGGAGTTTTAGTGCATACCTGGGACAGGTGAGGCATGAAAAGGAATGTGGGTGTGGATAACCCTTGAATCTCTAGTGCCAAGGTCTGGGTCTCTTGTCATTCCAACTGAAGAGAGATGACTCACACCCTGACTTATTATCTGCCCTGAGCCAAGATTTCACCTTAAGAACTATGTGAGATTAAAACTTCTTGTATATTCTCTAAATTTGTATTCAAGTTCTCGGAACATACTTTCTTGACGTTATTGTTACCTGCTTTTGATAACTTGGATGCCTTCATATTCTGTGACCAATGCCCCAGCTTGTAGTTCTTTCTGGTCTCCTTTCCCAGGCTTTGAGGGAGCTAGGGTAGATAGTCTCTGATTTAGATTTTTTTTTTTTAAGATTTTATTTATTTGACAGAAAGAGAGAGCTTGTGCTCTCTGCACAAGCAAGGCAAGTAACCAGGCAGGAGAGGGAGAAGCAGGCTCCCTGTGAGCAGGGAGCTCGATGGGGGGGCTTGATCCCAGGACCCTGGAATCATGACCTGAGCCGAAGGCAGACACTTAACTGACTGAGCCACCCAGGCACCCCTGATTTAGATTTTTGGATATCTGCAGGTAGGAAGCTACCTGGAAAACACTTTGGCTATAAGCCAGATGTTTTTATAGTCAGCCAAGTTCCAGGATATTCATCACATTTTTAAGGGACTAAGAAAGAATAACCAGGGCGCCTGGGTGGCTCAGTTGGTTAAAAGTCTGCCTTTAGGGCGCCTGGGTGGCTCAGTCGTTAAGCGTCTGCCTTTGGCTCGGGTCATGATCCCAGAGTCCTGGGATCGAGTCCCACATCGGGCTCCCTGCTCAGTGGGAAGCCTGCTTCTCCCTCTCCCACTCCCGCTTGTGTTCCTGCTCTCGCTGTCTCTGTCAAATAAATAAATAAAATCTTCAAAAAAAATAAATAAAAGTCTGCCTTCCGCTCAGGTCATGATCTTGGGGTCCTGGGATCAAGCCCTTGTTGGGCTCCCTACTGAGCGGGGAGTCTGCTTCTCTCTCCTGCTCCTCTCTCTCTGTGCTCTCTCTCAAGTAAATAAATCCTTAAAAAAAAATAATCATCATGATAAGCTAGTTGAGTCTAGACCCCTCCTGGCAACCACTAGAATCCCCTCCAAGTACCCTTAAGTTCCAGAGTGCATGGAATTCTGGGCCTGCTTTAAGTCTGGAATAGCCGACCCAACTAAAATCCTATCACAGGGATCCTTGGACCCCTTCATAAGGTAGAGGTATTTTCCTCATCTCACTTCAGCTCTAGACAGAGAAAATAAAATGAAACTAGCTAGTATCATGAAGCCATGATACAATGAATACTATATAAAGTGGCTTCATGATTCAGATGAGAAATAGGGGGAAAATCTCTGGGAGAGCATTACATGACTTACAGCTTACATTGTAAGCTACTTCCTTTATGAAGTCATACAAGTTAGCTGTGGGAATTGTTTGCAATTGGGGGAGGGGGTGAGGTTGGTTGGTTATTTTGAAGCTGTTTCTTTTTTTTTTTGGAGAGAAAGAGAGACAATGAGTGAGATGGGGGGGGGGGGGTGGCAGAGGGAGAGAGAGACTCTTAAGCAGGGCCCACACTCCAGCATGGAGCCCGACACAGGGCTTGATCTTGTGAGCATGAGATCATGACCTGAGCCAAAATCAAGAGCCGGACGCTCAACTGACTGAGCCACCCAGGCTGAAGGCTCTGTTTCTTAAATCAGGAAAGCAGAACTAAGGAATTACACCAAGAAGGAAACAGAAAGGTCAGAAACACCCTCCCCATTCCTGAAACTAGAGCCTTTGATACCTTGACTGCAAAGATAATTTACATTTCATTTAAGAGAATATCATCTTCAACTTATTTTTGTAAGATTTTAAGTCATCTCTATACCCAACATGGGGTTCGAACTTACCACCCCAAGATTAGGAGTCACGTGCTCTACCAACTGAGCCAGACAGGCACCCCTCATTTTAAACTTCTCTGCCTCCACCCATCTTAACCATTTCTGAAGCCCTATCTTCTGTCTTTTCTCCACTTCGTCATCAACTCTATCTACCACTTCTATTCCACCATATAGTCTTAAACCCCAAACAACATAGCAGTCCAAAAAGATAGGTCCATACTGGATTGAATAATCTCCCCCCAAAATTCACGTCTACCTGGAACTCCAGAATGTGACCTTATTTGGAAATAGGGTCTTTGCAGATATAATTAGTTAAGATGAGGTCATACTGGATTAGCATACACCCTACACCCAATGGCTGGTACCCTCAGAGGAAGACCATGTGGAGACAGGACACATGAGGAAAGTTATATACAGATGAAGGCAGAGATTAGCTACACAGCCACAAGCCAAGGACCACCAAGACTGCTGGCAGCCACCAGAAGCTGGGAAGAGGCAAGGAAGGGGTCTTCTCTTGAGGTGTCAGAAGGCACAAGGCCCTGCTGACACCTTCATCGGACTTCCAGCTTCCAGAACCGTGACCCAGTAAGTTTGTTTCAAGCCGCCCAACGTGTAGTACTTCGTTACAGCAGTCCTAGAAAACTAACACACACCTCGATGAGGGTTTTAACAGCAAGACCTCGCAACCTTGCCTCAGAGGCTAAGGGAACAAGAACAGATCCGATTAATGGTACAAACCCACAGCTCTGTCCTTATTCACTAACAGATCACATTTATTTATTTCTGTGCCTCCTATCCTTCACAGTAACATCTTTACTCATCCTGTGTGGGACCCCAGCTTATGGTCTGGACCTCCTAATATGCCCAAAGACAGATCATTCACATTTCTTCACTGAGTGGCCTATTGTCCCATCCTAGCAAAGCATAATCACGTATATACTTTAGAGACAACAGCTAAGCTTTAGAGCAGTTTTTAACCCTTTTGGTCTCCCCAGAAATATGCATACCTTCAGGTGTCTACGGATCCTATGTGAGAGATCCCTACCTATTTAGAAACTTCAGACTCCTTCAGGATAATTCCAGTCTCTCTTCCTTACCCACCACCCACCACCCAATTCAATGCCAGCTTGCTTCTGAAGTCCTCCAATGAACTGAAACAGCAACCATCTATTCACTTTTACCCAAAGGCTCAGAGAGAGAGAGAGAGAGAGAGTTGCTATTATCCTGAGCCACCCTGGAGAGTCCCATCAGAAAAATACAACATTCAGGAAGAATCAGCCTCCAGTGGTACACACAACTCAAAATAAACAGTCACAACTACAGCTCCACTCAACTACTTGCCTCTCCTTTTCTATCCTTTTTCTCCTTTCCTTTTTTCTTACTGACTTCTGACTTCTCTAACTTAACCTTCGCTCAAATGCACCATAACGAGGAGCAATGAAATGTGGAGCAAACTAAACAACAAAATAAGCCATGTATTTAGATTTCAATTAATTATAAATGCCTTCTTACCCATAGGCATTCCTCTTGGATGTATTTGTGGCAGAATGTACCCCACCACCTATGTTTATAAAGATCTTCCTGCAATCAACAGTCCACACCTGACTACCACAGAGAATTTTACTGACGTCTACTTTTCACTTCTCACCACTTTGACTCTAAGAAACACAATCATTGAAACACGTACTTTTCATTAAAATATATATGGAACGTTTCTCTTCTGCCAAAATTCATTATCAATCTTAAATCACTGGAACCTCTTCACCCTGGTTGTGCCACTCCAGACACATCCTCTTCTAATAAAATTGTTATATTTGACAAAAATGATTAGGCATCTTCTGAGTTAAAAGAGCACAAGACTGTTCACAACCATGAAGCTCACAGTTGTTTCTGCATTCTATCAACTCTCCCCTATCCCACCCAGTCCCTAAAGAGCCACGGTCTATTTTCTCTCCAGGAGCTGATGGCCCAGATTTACTTCTCCTGAGTTACATCACCCAGTAGATGGAGACAAAAGAAAGGGTATTAGCCAATGAGCATCGATGACAAGGGGGTGAAATTGGGTCTTGGAATTACCCTTATTTTTGATGCTTCTTGATCTTAACTCTAGTTACGTGGGGATAAGAGTCTATATAAGAAACCAGTCTTCCTATCCAAGTGTTTAATCCAAGAAGCCAGGGAAGTGAATCTATTTAGTGATCTAACAGAATCTGCAGTCTTACTTATGGACTTTGGTCCATCACCAAAAAAAACACAACCTCCTTTTAAGCAGGACTTCCCTTTCAAAGCCATCCATCATCTTGTTCCTTTGTGGATCTTTTTTTTTTTAAAGATTTTATTTATTTATTTGAGAGAGAATAAGAGACAGAGCACATGAGAGGGGGGAGGATCAGAGGGAGAAGCAGACTCCCTGCTGAGCAGGGAGCTCGATGCGGGAATTCAATCTGGGACTCCATGATCATGACCTGAGCCGAAGGCAGTTGCTCAACCAACTGAGCCACCCAGGCGCCCCCTTTGTGGATTTTTTTAAATCATAAATAATGTTTATCTTAATTATGGATGAGCAATGAATCTGCCACATAACTGCCACTCCCAGTTTCTTACCTATTAGCAAGATCTTACTTAAATCTCTAAAGTCCCTCAACCTATAAAGGTCTTCAAGGAGTCTGAAACTTTTAAAAATATTTAAATTTATTATTCCACATTAGGTCTAATGAAGCACAAGCTGAGACTGCTTAAAGTATCACCATTTTACAGACGTAGGAGCTTCCCTTTACAATAACAAGTCCAGCGTTTCATCAACCTAGTCCTTGACTTTCAGCTGAAAGAGCAAAAGGTCTATGTCAAGTGAAAGAGGAGCACATCCTACTCAGGTCGTTTCCAAGGATCCAAAGCTGACCTCAGCGCTGGAAAAGCCAGTCTGCAGTCATGGTGCTCTACAGAAGGGGAACGAGTACTGAGAGGAGGTTCTGGACATGATTCTGACAGATTCCGGTCTGAAGAACTCTGCCGGAGGAGGTTTCATTCTTTCCTACAATCCCCTTTTATGGAACAGAAGGCTGAAGTCGAGTCTTTGTAAGAGAAATTAACGGCCTTTCCGTTTCTTCATTTTTCCTCCAGCCACCTTGTTCCTGACACCCATAGCACCCTCCGTGTCATCGTTGTCCCCAGCGTCCTCCCGCGTGCGTTTCTTCTTTTCCCCGTGCTCCCTTAACTCCTGCAAGAAAAGAGAAAGGATGGGAGTGAAAGTTACTGTCACAGAGGGTAACACATCCTGGTCTCCTCTCCCTAAACTCAAACACTAAGTAACTCCCTAACACCTCACATTCGCAAAGGGATAAGACCAAAATCCCAATACACAAAAATGTTTACATGAAAATTAAAACAATAAGCTATTATTTTCACATGGTAGCAAAGATTTAAGAGAATGGTAATACCTCTTATTGGTCAAGGTGTGGGGACATCCACATGTACTGTCACTGACAGTTTAAACTGCTACAGCTTTTCAGGGGGGAGGGGCGGGAAATCTGGCATTCTCTATGAATGCCCAACAATTAATTCGGCCCAACAATTAATTCTACTTCTAAGAACTTATTCAAAAGAAGCAAGTATGCAAAGCTATACATATTAGGATGTCCAACATGGTACCACTTAAAGTACAAAACATGTGAAAAAGCATAAACATGCACCAATAAAAGTCGTGTTATATATTCATAATGGAATTCTCTGTAGCCATTAAAAAGTGATCACATGGCTCTCTATTTGTTAAAACAGAAAAATGTTAATCATATACAGTTAGATAAAAATCTAAGTATGGCTAAAAAAGGAAAATTAGCCAAATGTTATCAATAGCCAAATGTTCTCTGTGCGGGATGGCTTATGTTTCCTTTGCTATTTTAATCTTTTCTGTATTTTCTGAAATTTTTTCCAATGTACATATAATACTTTTATAAACCAAAATACCAAAGAATTCCATGTAAGCAGGAAAACAAAAACAAGTCCACACATCGGCTACTCAGTTGCCTTATCTCTCAAACTAGAACTATAGGGAGCAGACAGTACTTGCTAGGATTCTCCTTTAGAATCTTCCCGTATATCCCCACCACTATTATTACTGCTACTTACTATTAGTAACTATGCAGCTCACGTTAGCTTATCTGGTGCCAAAAAAAACCCTTGTACAGTATCAAGGTAATTATTATTCCCAATTTTTCAGGTGAGGAACTGATTCTGAGAGGTTAGATGCACTGTCCAAACCCACAATGTCCTATTCACAGCTGGGTCTTCTGATCTCAAATCCAAAGGTTTTCTTGCTACACATGAAACACGGAAGAGAGGCTGAGCATGTGGTCACTGTGGTCATACTGAGCCCAAACCCCTATTCAAATTACCTACCATCTCTATACCTTAGTATGCTCATCTTAAAATTGGATTAAAATAATACTGAGTTCCGTGGTTTGTTAGGAGGATTCATACAACAGCGTCTAGCACACAGCTAACACTGTTTGCATTTAAGTTGGTGAGAAAATAAGTCGCATACCATGCGAGCAAATCTCTGGGCTTCGGTCACACGTTCTGTCAGCATCATAACCTCATCATCCTGTGTTGGAAACACAGGCAATTTCTTCCCAATTAAGTGTTCTATGCGCTGGAAGAGTTCCACATCATACCTGAGGAAGGAAAATTGGCATGGCTTTGGTTGGCTGACAATGCAAATGTCTGTCCATTCCAAAAGTATACATTATGTGATATGATACAACAAAGGCCAGTTTTAAACACTACCAAACCCATTATTCCTCTTCGGAATACTGATTACATGCCATCTTCTGTACAGTCCACTAGAAACTGGCCAATGTATTCTTTACTCCCAGAAAAACCCTGGCTACATAAAAATTTGTTCCTTTTAGAAACAAAACCAAAATAATTATTCTAATACTTTGAGTTGAGGGAAAGGTCACTGCGCTCCAGCTTCAGCAGCTGAAAAAAACAGCAGGGGTTTCTCTGTGTGCTTCTGTGTGCCAAACACCATACTAGATCTTCTACATGTGTATCACCAACCCTCATTAAGACCCTGCTAGGTAGGTATTATTTCCATTTTACAAATGACGAAAACAGCATGAGGGAGGTTAAGGGACGATTAGAGTAAATGGCAAAGTCAGGCGCCGAGTCAGTCGGCTCCAAAGCTCTGCTCTTTTCTCTCCATTGTTCTGCCCCTGAAGTCACTTCACTTACTGTGTGACAAAGGTGATAGCCTTTCCCGAACGCCCAGCTCGAGCAGTTCGACCTACTCGATGGATATAATCCTGAAACAAAAAGTGTAAATGTGAGTTACATAAAATATAAACAAAAAACTATGAACGTAGAGTTTTACCGCAAATCTCTGAAAGAAAATAGACTTGTGTTGAAACATGGAAAAATGGACTGGGCAACAGATTGAGATAAATCTACTTCCTCTTTTTTTTTTTTTTTAAGATTTTATTTATTATTTATTTGAGAGAGAGAGCAAGCCATGAGCAGGAGGAAGGAGAAGCAGGCTCCCCGCTGAGCAGTGAGCCCAACATGGGGCTCGATCCCAGGACTGTGGGATCATGACCCATGCCGAAGGCAGATGCTTAACCCACTGAGAAACCGAGGTGCCCCTATTTCCTCTTTTTTATTCTCCTTGCAGCACTAAATTGACTCTTTTTTCTTTTCTTTTACAGAAAGACAAATCTAAAGCGTATCCACATGGTCTAAAGGAAAACAGCACTGGATCTAGAGGCAGACCTAGATATGGTTCTGGTCTTACCACCCACCAGCTACACCACTGTCTCCAAGTCACACAGTCTCTCTGAATTGGTTTCTCTCTATAAAACAGGATAGAAATGCATGCCCAAACTCAGAGTCATTGTCAAAATCAAATGAGACAACAGTTAAACACAAAGCCAATAGATATTAGTTGTTTTGGGGGCAATTCTATCCTCACCAGGGAATATTTGGAAATGTCAAAAAACTATCTGGTTGTCACAATGTCACCTATGTGTAGAGGCCAGGAATGCAGCTAAGCATCCTACAATGCAAAGGATAGCTCCACAGCAAAGAATCTGCTCGCCCAAAACGTTAATGGTGCCAAAGCTGAGAAACCCTGAGATACACTAAGAACTACAAGCTTACCATTCCGAAGAAATGAGACTGACAAAGATCAGCATATGCTGCACCTACCCATCTGGCTGTAAACACCCAATACCTCTCTTTGGCTACTTTCTTTCACGTTTATTAATATCACATCTTCAAGTACATGCAAGATAAAGAGAATGAATAAATCAAGAGCTTTCCTAGTTTTTGATACTTAACTAATTGAGGACAAAATAAATAAATAAATAAAATGACATTGCGACTAAGGAGAGACAGAAAACATTCCATTAAGAAATACACTTTGGGGACGCCTGGGTGGCTCAGTTGGTTAAGCGACTGCTTTCGGCTCAGGTCATGATCCTGGAGTCCCGGGATTGAGTCCCACATCAGGCTCCCTGCTCAGCAGGGAGTCTGCTTCTCCCTCTGACCCTCCCTCCTCTCATGCTATCTCATTCTCTCTCTCAAATAAATAAAATCTTAAAAAAAAAAAAAAAAGAAATACACTTTGGGGGCACCTGGGTGGCTCAGTTGGTTAAGTGTCTGCCTTCGGCTCAGGTCATAATCCCAGAGTACAGGAATCGAGCCTCACACCAGGCTCCCTGCTCAGCAAGGGAAGTCTGCTTCTCCCTCTCCCTCTGCTCCTCCCACCATTCAACTCACTCTCTCTCAAATAAATAAATAAATCTTAAAAAAAAAAAAAGAAAGAGGGGCACATGGGTGGCTCAGTCGTTAAGCGTCTGCCTTCGGCTCAGGTCATGATCCCAGGGATCGAGCCCCACATCGGCTTCCCGCTCAGTGGGAAGCTGCTTCTCCCTCTCCCACTCCCCTGCTTGTGTTCCCTCTCTCGCTGTGTCTCTCTCTGTCAAATAAATAAATAAAATCTTCAAAAAAAAAAAAAGAAAGAAAGAAAGAAATACACTTTGGATACAGTGGAATATTATTCAGCCATAAAAAAGAATTGAATCGGGGCGCCTGGGTGGCTCAGTCGTTAAGCATCTGCCTTCGGCTCAGGTCATGATCCCAGGGTCCTGGGATCGAGCCCCACATCGGCTCCCCGCTCAGTGGGAAGCTGCTTCTCCCTCTCCCACTCCCCTGCTTGTGTTCCCTCTCTCGCTGTGTCTCTCTCTGTCAAATAAATAAATAAAATCTTTAAAAAAAAAAGAAAGAAATACACTTTGGATACAATGGAATATTATTCAGCCATAAAAAAGAATTGAATCGGGGCGCCTGGGTGGCTCAGTCGTTAAGCGTCTGCCTTTGGCTCAGGTCATGGTCCCAGGGTCCTGGGATCGAAACCCCGCATCGGGCTCCCTCCTCTGCGGGAGGCCTGCTTCTCCCTCTCCCACTACCCCTGCTTGTGTTCCCTCTCTCGCTGTGTCTCTGTCAAATAAATAAATAAAACCTTAAAACAAACAAACAAACAAACAAAAAAAAAGAATTGAATCTTGCCATCTGCAACAACAGACATTGACTTTAAGGACATTATGCTAAGTGAAATAAGTCCAAGAAAGACAAATACTGTATGAGCTAACTTATATGTGCAATCTAAAAAGAAAACAACAACAACAACAAACTGAGCTCATGATACAGAGGACAGATCTGGTGGCTGCCAAGGGTGGGAATAATGGGGGTTGTGGATAAACTGGGTGAAAGCGGTCAAAAAGCACAAACTTCGAGTTACAAAATAAGTCAGTCATGGGGCTGTAACGTACAGCTTGGCGACTACAGTTAATAATACTGTATCACACATCTGAATGCTGCTAAGAGAGTACAGTTTAAAAGTTCTCATCCCAAGGAAAAAAAATCCGTAACCATGTATGGTGACAGATGTTAACTAGACTTGTGGCAATCATTTCATGATATATGCAAATACCATATCATTACGTGGTACAACTCAAACTAATGTTATATGTCAATTATACCTCAATTTTAAAAAAAGAAAGAAATATACTTTGGGACTAGAAAGTCAGGTCAGCGACAGGACTCACCTTGGAATGGGTAGGAATGTCAAAGTTAACAACTACATCCACATGAGGTATGTCCAAACCTCGGCTTGCAACATCAGTTGCTAGAAGAATAGAACGAGCCTTTGCCTTAAATTTATTAAGGGATCCTAGGCGTTTGCTCTGAGATGATGAAAAGAAATGGAAAAAATTTTAATCTTGGAAAGCTAAGGAATCTTAGAATTTAGTATCTATCTTGATAGACACACTAAATTAAGAACAGAGACAGAAATTTTCAAAAGGATATTTCCCCCTAAATCCAGACTGGACTTCACAGGTCAAAAGGAAACATGGAAGCAACACAAAAAATATTTAAGACTAAGGCTAGAAAATACTAACAAGAAATAAGGATGATTTAACATGACAGAGAGTTTGAAAAATAATTAAAAATCTTTTGAGACCAAAGAATCACTACTACCACTATAGGGCTGAATAAATCAACTCAAGAGCTTCCATACCAGATAAATAACTATGGAATATTCCAATTTGAGCCTCTCGCTATCATGGAAGGAAGGAGGCATCCAGAGCAACACTTTAAAGCCCATAAAATCTGAATAATTCTGGGAAGATACATTAATGTCTCATGTTGTTTTTGTATGGATCTACCGTTATAAAGCTTACCCTTCTCATGCCACCAGCTCACTACTAATGACACCAAAGAATCTTTACCTGACTCATCTGTCCATGGAGGGGGATGGCAGTGAATCCAAGATTTCGGAGTAGCAAAGCTGTTCTCTGAGTATTGTTACAGGTGCTGCAGAATATCATAAAGGAGTTTCCAGCCAATTCATTTAGAATATAAACCAGGTAGGTATCCTAAGTTACAAACCCAAAACAATGTAAGTAAATGAACCTAGAAGAAAAAACTGGAGTCCTGGGCATAGAAATTATGTAAAAGACTAAGCCTATATATAGTTGCTTCTCAATTTTCCAGACTCCAGCTGCCAGTTTTACATTCGTGAAAGCAGCATTATCATGTCTGTGAACGATGAATCTCACATACAGCCTAAAGTCAAACACAACTCCTTGTAGTGAGCAACCAGGAAAAGTTCCTACATCAAAGCACAAAACTAGGGCCCCTGACTATAAAAAAGAAGCCACATAATTAGTAGAACAAAAAAAAGCTACTTCAAGAATGGGGCTGGAAAGGAATTACATCACTATTGTGGTTTAGCATGCTATGAATTCCCAGAATGTCTGACTTTATCAGTGATAAATATAAGCACAGTAAGCGCTCTAAAACGAACAGGAGCACAGCTCTTAGCTAATCAAAAGTGGACACACTTTCAGGTGCTTTGCTTAGGAAGGAGAGGGAGAGGCAGGAATGATCAAAGTAAACACTTTACCTTGAATTTAGAGGGAATAAAAAGATAATATTGCTGTAATTTCTCAACTGTCTGGTATTTGGAGGAAACAGCGCATTTCACAGGATTCTTCAGTGCTGCTCGCTGAAGTTTTTGCACCTACAGAAAGAAAACTTGGAGTAGTACACTGATTCTTAAATGCTCTATTTTTATTATTGCTATTGTTTTGATTTATCACTTAATAAAGAAAAAAACTTAAGTCCTAGAAAATTTCACCTTCTTGGTCATGGTGGCAGAAAAGAGAAATGTTTTCCGATCTCGGGGAATCACTTTGAGGATCTTGTCAACCTAAGGCACAAAGAAGAAAGGATACCAATATAACATTTAGACTGGACACTTGCAAATACTCTTTGTGAAGGAGAGAGAGAGTAAAAAAACTACAAGTATCACTGTGGGAATCTGGGGACTCAAAAATTCAATTCAATTCAGCTAAAATTTACTGAGTACTTACTTTTTGATACCATACCAGATGCTATTTTAAAAAATGCCATTCAGAGAAAAGAAGTTTAAATCAGAGTCAAGCTAATCTAAGAGAAAAGTCAAGAAAAGTGTTCATCAACTAAGTAAGCTATGATGAGTGGGTCAGCTAAAATGACAGAAAAATAAAGATATTGCAAAGTCTATGAAAGAGTCTATAAATCAAATGAAATGGAAAGGAAACCTGGCTGAAACTTCTCATGTCTGAAATCAAAGTCAAACTACATTCTAAAGAGGCACTGACAATATGAAGAGCACCAAGAATGAGAAAAGGCAGCACAGATATTTAAATTAACCGATGATGATACAGGGCTCCACATAAAGCAGGTGTGCAATGAACCAAATTTTGAAACAGAGCACCTGAGATGCCCTAAGAGGAGGAAAGAAACCGAATGCTCACTTCTGTCTCAAAATCCATATTCAATATTCGGTCTGCTTCATCCATGACCAAGTATTTGAGAGCTCTTAAGTTGAAACCTTTTGTATTTTCCAAGTGGTCAATCAATCGACCAGGAGTTGCTATCAAGAAAGGTTGAGGAGAAAGACAATGTTTAAGAACAAGGACAAAAAAGAAAGTTACCAACCATCTCACCTCCCCCAACCCCCAAATTTGAGAAATTAAAAAAATTAAACAGGGTTACAAAAATCCTTTCTTCAAAGTCTTCCCACACAAATAAGTTACACCCAACATCAGTCAATTTTCTTTAATTCATCATCACCAGTGCCTTTTACCTTTGTCAATTACTCACCTATTATTATGTGTGGTTTTTTCGCCAGGGCCAGAGATTGGGACATTGAATCAATTCCACCTACAATCACAGCTAGAGAAATAAAAAGAATATAGAAGAGAGAGGCTTTATTTTTTCCATAGTTCACTGAACATCTTTTAAAGCCAGTGCTAGATTTCTACTTAAATTTTTCTTCCTGTACAACATTCTCCAAAGCTAAAATACCAAATTGGCTCTTAAGGTTAATGAACTCATGTTGATAATACTTTCTTCTATTCTCCTTTTATACTCATTCTCAACTTGTGAAGAAACGCTGTGACTCTTTTCCTCTCAGATACTTACCACTTTGCACACCAATAGAAGACCCCAGGGCTTCAAACTGCTCTGAGATCTGAAAGGCCAACTCTCGAGTGGGCGTGAGAACTAAGGCAAACAAACGCTGGGGCGTCTCCAGCAGGGCATTCAGAATGGGCAAAGCAAAGGCCCCTGTTTTTCCAGAGCCAGTTTCTGCCAGCCCGATGATATCACGACCTAGGAAGAAAAATAAAACATCTAAAAGCAAAGAAATGCTCTCTACATTATTTCCATATTTTCTACGATGACCCAATGTGGGCACAAAGGAGACAATGAATAAACATTTGATGAACTGGAGGGAGAGGAAGGCTGAATAGACAGAAGACATGGTCTCGTCCTAGATAAGCTCAAAATCTGGGGGTGACATACACAAAGACTGAATGTGCTAAGGACTTTAAATAGGCCCTTCCAAAACACAATGAGAACCACAAAACAAGGAGTAACTTACTGCCCACAGGAGTCAGGAAAGGCTAACAGAGGTGATGGGTAAATTAAACCTGGAAGTAAAGAAAGAAAGGAAGGACATTCCTATATGAGGACAGAGGATGGAGGCTTTAAAGAACACAGCATGTGCAGGGAGAATGAGAAGTACAATGTGGCCGGAACACAGAAGCGTTAAGGAGGGGAAAGGGAGAAGAATTAGGCTAGAAAGGAAACTCATAAGCCATGCTAGGGAGTTTTGATGTCTTCCTTTAAGAGGGAGGAACTGAAGGATTTTAAGCAGGGAACATCATGATCAATGTTATTCCTTAGGAAGAGAAACCCTAGGCCTGATGGCATAAAGAGCCAAAGAGCTCAACACAACAGGCCGTTTCCACTGCTTCTTCTGAGGGAAGAATGCCATAAGTAATCCCTTAAGAAGCGGTCCCTGGGGTTTGTTATCACCAATCAAGCCATAACTATAAGATTTGGAAATTAACTCCCAAAGCAAGACCACCATCTCTAGGCTGGCTGGCTACAGCTCACAAGGTAGCTGTGCTCTAGAACAGCACCCCCCGGGACTGCTTCTTAGTATAAATGCCCTCCACTAGTTGATGCTGACATTGTTCCTTGACTGTGTAACTGCTGAGATTTCCTTACCTAGAAATTAACCCTACAATAAACTCCTTTTCCCTGAAGTTAGCTAACATGACTCTCTTCTTTATGACCTAAAATGACCCAAACAAACAGAATGGGGAACACACAGGAAAATGAGAGCTCAATGAGGATACCAGGGGAGTTATGATGGTGGTCCAAACTGAGGCAAGGCAGTGAGAACAGAAACAAGTGAGATGCAGAAAGTTGTGCAAGGAAATGTGCCTGAACACATGGGTTTCTAGCTTGGGAAACTCAAAGACCATAAATTGAGATAAGGGCTTCCAGAAATTAGTTCTGGTGAGGAAAACAATGACTCTCGTTTGAACATAGGGAACTTAAGGTTTATGCCATAGGCTCAGAGAGAAGTATCTAAAAACCAGTTGGACATACTTGTTCGGAGCTCAGCAGAGAAGTGTAGACTAGAAACAGAGACATGGGAGCCATGAGCATCGTAACAGTGGTGCTCCCCCAAGGGCAGACACATTAGAATAATCTATGAGATTTTTACATCTGTGTATACCTAGGTCACACATGTACAAATTCTGATTCAGTAGGTCTAGAAGTCTCTATTGTTTTACAAGTTCCACAGGTGATTCTGATGAGCACTGGCTGAGATTTACTGATGCAGACAGTTGTTAAAGCTCAGGACTGCATGAAAAATCTTACTAGCGTTTTAGAGTGAGAAAAAAAGGATGAAGATAGATTAACATTGCAAGGAAAAAGGAACCTGAAGAAACTGAGGAAGAACAGCTAGAAAGAAGACAATACTGACTTGAAATTGAGGAGAAAGAGGACTTCAAGAAAGGAGAGTGATTGATATCAAATAGAACAGACTTCTCAATATTCACCTCTTAGACATTAATCACTTAAACTAGGAAAGGCCATGCCAGATCAAACAACAGCATAGTCTAGTGAATGCTACCCTTTGCCCTTCTAATAGTAACATCAATGTTTTCCATATAAAAGTACAGGTGTAGATACGAATTATAAGTCAGACCAGACAATGGACTAATTTTGTTAAGGTCACAAAAACAAATGATAATATAGGGATAAAATTTCTCCCTCATTTACTAACTTTAATTTTCCTCTTGGTCGTAGGGTGAGTGACAATGAACTCCAACAGCATCCACCTATTTGTGAGCTAAGGGCTTCCAAAGCTTTTTATTCCCCAACTCTGTGGGGATTCTGCACTCCCTGCAAGGGGTACAACGTGCCTTCTGGGACAGGAAAAAAACAAAAACAAAAAGAGTGGGAACTGTCAGGGGAAATCTTAAAATTTCAGAAGAAAGGAGTATACAAGAAAGATTTAAGGAAGTAAAGGAGCTTAAGTCTCTCGATTCACGTGGCTGTGAGCGACGCCCACTGCCACCAGTGAAGGCCTGCACTGCTTGCAGTTCTCTTACGATCCCCTCAAAGTAATACTCACTTTGTGAGACTAATTTTTCTCTATTATCTCCTTTCTTCCTCTCACAACCCTTAAGCCCTTCCAGTGGTAGTGTCTGTGTAGAACACACACTCCGTAAGAGTAGAATAAATTCATTCACCTTGGTCACACTGCCAACACCTAACAAACTGCTCGGTATATGACAGCCATTCAAAAACTGTCTGAAATTCCTAGAGGACTTTGAGTGATCTCTGAATTAGAAATAAACTTAATACATGAAACAGACAGGAAGAAAAGCATCCTCAAAACCACCAAAAGATTTTGATCTCTCCATTGTAACACTCTGTTATATATGGCCATGAACACAGGCTTTTCAGCTAGAACATCCTATATTCAAATTCTAGCTCCACCAATAATTAGTTATGTGACTCTAGCCAAGGTACTTAATCTGCTGACCTTTAATTTCACCAATAAAATAATCATTCCTACCTTTCAGAACTGTTACAAGGTTTAAGAACAATGGATGTGCCCAGAACTCCCCGTAACTCAGAAACTGACATCATCATTAGTACTCAAACTAAAAATTTAAAGTTCATTTAATAGAAGAAAAAAGAAAAACATTGTTAGATTATTTAAATCTCTTGCTTAGGGCCAGCATCTACAGGGGTTGTTTTTTTTTTTAATTAAGCATTTATAAATTGTTCATTAGAATGAGATAAACTCAAGAATAAAAATAAAGACTTTTTCCATGATGATTATGTCAATCACATTACTCAGTTCCTGGTAATCTTTCACTGACTCTTATCTTCTCTGCATTCAATACAAACTTGTTACTGAAAACATGAATAATTTCAGAATTATTACCACCACCTAATCTGGGTTCCTTCCTCCGACACCTGCTGTAGGGTAAGCAGAAAAATGCCGGAATGCACCAACCCTTCTTTTTGCTATTTGAAAGCAACTCCAGTAGCTCTGACTGCTGAAACTTCTTCCCCACTTGTGCAGTCCTTATCCTAGCTTCTCTAAACAAGTTCGAAGTGTTTACTATCCCCTCCCTGAAACACTCTCCCTCACCTAATTTGTATGAAATTGTACTCATGATTTTCAACCCTCTACTGAGCCTCCACCATCTCTTGACCTTATGTGGCAACCTCACCCATGTCCACAGTTTCAGCTACAACTTCCCTTTGGATATGGTGTCTGTATCCAGTTCTGGCCTCTTAAGCAAGCTCTAATCCCCAGATTCCAACTGTGTATTAGTTAATTCTCTCTCTCTGATGCCTGAAATCAATTATTTCCAACTGAACTCCTCTTCCCTGGAATTATTTTTCCTCCTATGCTCCTTTTTACACCTAATATGTCCTAATATGTAATATGTCCTAAACACACAGTAATACATCCTAAACACACAGGCAATAATCTTCAATTTCCCCACCCCTTGTCTTCCATTAATAAACTGGTTATAAAATCACGATGATTCTTTTTCTATCATTTTCTCTTTTTCATTCTCATTACCACTACCCTACCCTTTATTTATTGCCAAAATTACCACAATACCCTAATTGGTCCCCAGTCCCATCTCTAAACTACCTTACAAAGCTATGAGATTAACAGTCCAAGAATACAACTCCAAGGATTTCATTCTCCTGTTAAAAAAATAATCTCCAAAGACACTCCACTGCCCATGAAACAAAGACCAAATTCCTTTACCCAGCATTTAAGTCCGGCATAATCTGGCCCCAACGATCTTACTAATCTTTCCCCCCATTCTGTTAAGTACTTGCAGGCCTCCACACAGGCCCGTGCTTTCCAGCCTCCTTAGCTTTTTTTCATGTTGTTCCCTATGCCTAGAAAGTCTTCCCCTCCCATCAGACATGAATGTCTAAATCCTATTCAGTCTTCAAGGTTCAGCTCAAATGTCTGTCCAACCTTTCCAGCCAAAAAATAAAGTCAGTTTTCTCTAATCCATTCCAATGAGTAATAATCTATTCTCCTCCATCAGTGCACTTGGCATGTAACTTTCCGTTGCCCCTGTTCATCTTGTAATAGATTTTTAATTATCTCCTTACTAGACTCCAAGTTCTTAGAGACAGCCAAATCTTAACTTCTGGTGCCTTACACTTAGATACTTACTATTTATGGAAGGAACAAATGGAATTTCACAGAGTAAGTTTAATTACTTTTCCACATGACAGCTCTGCAAATCACTGAAGCCAATTATCATATCCCATCCAACTCTACTCTTCTCCAGACCTAATGCACTCAGCTCTTTTAACTATTTAGGACTTTTTTTTTTAATATTTTATTATTTATTTGACAGACAGTGAAAGAGATCACGCACGCAGAGAGGGGTAGAGGGAGAAAGAATTTGAAGCAGACAAATCACTGAGCGTGGAGTCCTACACAGGGCTCAATCCCAGGACAAGACCATGACCTGAGCCAAAATCGAGAGTCCTACGCTCAACTGAATGAGCCACCCAGGTGCCCCATTTAGCCATCCAGGCACCCGTATTCTTGATATTATACCACATTCACTGCCATTCAGTTGGTCCCTCAAAACTGGTCCCCAGAACTAAGCATAATATTCTAGGTGTGTTCTAATCAGTACAAGGCACTTTTTTTCCTCTCTCTGGAGCTAGTTCAAGAGTTCTTTTTTTTTTTTAAAGATTTTATTCATTCATTTGAGACACAGAGATAGAGAGAGAGCATGAGCAGGGGGAGAGGCAGAGGCAGAGAGAGAAGCAGGCTCCCTGTTGAGCCAGGAGCCCTATGTGGGGCTCAATCCCAGGACCCTGGGATCATGACCTGAGCTGAAGGCAGACGCTTAACCATCTGAGCCACCCAGGCGCCCCGCTAGTTCAAGAGTTCTTAACCTGGGATATGTGGCAGAGGAATTCAGGTTGGGGGGGTTAAATTCTATGTACAGATACATTGATACATTTTTTTTTCTGGGAAAAAAATCTTAATGTAGCTAAGATTACATTCATTTTCTCTAAGGATCTTAATGAATTTCAGTTAACATTGCTAGGTCTCTTTTACTATCAACCCTAATACTGTGAAGTTGGGCTTTGGGAATCTAAGAGCAGGACTTTACCTCTATACCTATGAAAGTTCATCCTGTTAGTACTGGTCCCACTAGTCATCAACCAGCTTGTTAGCCATTCTTTTGCAAATCTGATAAACACGTCTCACAGAGCGAGAGCTCTCAACTCCTCTGGATACTAAAAAATGTTCCAGGCACCCTTATGTAAATCTGCACTTACTGACTCATAATTTCTAACAAGTTGCTTGCTAGTACACTTTAATCCAGTGCTTCCTTGAAGTCAGCACCTGCTGCAGACAACAAATCTTATAGAAAGTAATCTCAGTAGAACAAGAGAATTACTTTTTCAAAAACCAATAAGCCACAAATTTTGTATCTTTAGTGGCCATATTTTTGTATCACTCGAAGTATGCAAGAATAGCTCTCAAAAACGGTAAGTATCTGGGCACCTGGGTGGCTCAGTCTTTAAGCGTCTGCCTTCGGCTCAGGTCATGGTCCCAGGGTCCTGGGATTGAGCCCCGCTTCGGGCTCCCTGCTCCACGGGAAGCCTGCTTCTCCCTCTCCCACTCCCCCTGCTTGTGTTCCTGCTCTTTCTCTCGGTGTCAAATAAATAAATAAATAATCTTTTTTTTTTTTAATGGTAAGTATTTAATTGAGTATAACCTCATAATGAACCTGTACTGAGCCACATATTTAATTTAATTTAATTTTCAACCTACCTTGTAAGGCCAAAGGAATAGCTTCAATCTGGATCTTTGTGGGCTTTGTCCATCCCAGCTGGTCACAAGCTTCACACAGCACATCTGTCACACCCTTAGAATTCAGAAAAACAAATTTTAGCAAAGAAGAACAGACACTTTCCTCCCTGCTAATTAAATGACTGTCAGAGCCATCCTGCTGGTGACCTGTGCATTCCTTACCCTTTGATTCAAAAAGTATTGTGAGCCTACGCGGTCTGCTCTTTAGTTACGAGCACTGAGATAGTGCCTCAAGACTTAACACTTTCTACTCAAAGAGATAAAGCCGAGTTCTTCCCATGTATTATTTCATTTAATCCTCACAATTCTATTAAGTACTTATTAGTACCCCCAATTTACAGATGTGCAAAGTGAGGCACGACGAGGTAACAACGTGCCCCTGGTAAGCGGGTCAGAAGCCAAACTCCCTTCATCTTACTCCGCAGCCCAAGATGCTGGCGGGGTGGCGGGGTGCCGCATGTAGTCTCCTGGCAAATACAAACGTCGCCAAACCAAAATGGAGAAAACTGCAAATGGGGACTCTCGGGGACGGGCAGCCCTCCCACCATTCAAACCCAGAGGCTTAGGGACAGCGTCCGAACCCAACCTTCGGAAATTCTGAAGGAAACCCAAACCAGGCCCCAGCTGCTTTTGTACACCACCAGCCAGGATGTAAGGCACTGGAATCTGCCTACGCCTGGTGCCTGCAGTACAAAGAAGAGCCGGCGTCATCCACGCTCACCAAATCTTTAAACGTTTTTGTTTCCTCCTCCTGCACCGCCGGCTGAAGAGCCTCTGTCGCAGAATCGTGCTCCTCGGGCGCCGCCATGTCTTCCGCGCACTCCGGAAGTGGGTCGGCGGCGCGCGGGATGCTGGGAAATGTAGTTTTAGTTCTCATCGGCCACCATGTTCTGGGCGCCCCCCTGCGGGCTTGCTGGGATTTGCCGGCCCTAGGGGTGTGGTTTAGCGGAAACTTGGTTAAAAAAAAAAAAAAAAAAAAAGGCGGGGGTTGGATATAAACGTGTGGCCTTGTAGAACTGAGCCGAGTGCAGAAGGGGCAATGACGTGGGCCTTCTACCTGTCTTTTAGGATACTTTAAAGAAGTTTCCCCACCTCTCATACCTGTTATGTCCCTTGCTTTTCTATCCATAGAGCTTTGAACAGGTTGATATCACAATACTATTTATTTATTTTGTTTCATTCATTCATTCAATAATATTTGTTTAGAGCCTACCATATGCTAGGGCTATGCTAGATGCCTAGTGAACAAGACAGCATCCCCTGCTGTCGTGGAGAAGACAGATAATAAATAAATGATCACAGATAATGTCAAATTGTGAAAAATGCTATGATGTAACAAATGGAAATAAAAATGATGGAGAGTAACCTGGGGAGAGTGGGTTGTGGGGATAACTGTGAGACTGGGCAAGGCCTCTGGGAAGCAGTGAGAGTTGAGCTGAGACCTCCCTGATGAGAAGAAGAAAGTCCCTTCAAGAACCCAGGGAACGATATTTCAGACTAAAGGAATGGCAAGTGCAAAGGCCTTGAGGGAGTGCAGCCAATGAGGCTGTTCTGGAAAACAATCTGCCACTACTAAGGGAAATTAAGTTATTTTGTGTTGCATGCCCTGTGCCCAGCAAGCACACTCCTGTGGTCCAGCATGCAGTTCTCACATGGTGCCACGGTGTTCCCTACATCGTTATTCTGGAGGCGGGGAGTTGGAGGCAAGTGGTATCCATTCTTGGGAGAGTGGACAGTTAAAATGTGTTCACAGTGTGAGCAAATGTGCCTATAACAAAATAGCTGGGTCTCAAAAACCTAGTGCAGAGTGAGAAGAGTATACAATAAGTCATGTACCTTTAACATATACACCCACAAAATACCACTTTCTGCTGGAGCACATACACACAGAACGATACACTTTCGACATTTGAGATTGTTTATCTGTGGAGCCAGAGGAATCGGGATAAAATTGGGAATTGGGGAACTGAGATTAAAACATAATACATATACAAAGCAAAAGAAGGGACTTCTGACGACAATGTGCCTTGAACTGAGGATTGTCAGCTCAACTCAGTGTGCCTGAGGTCCTTCCCACCACCACTATCAGGGCTGAGAAAAGGCCCTGATTTAGGAATCACATTGGTGTCGCCAACAAAAACAGGTAGGGTGCAGTCAGAGAAGCAGTCTCAGGTCAGACCCTGCGGGGCCCTGCAGTAAAAAAAAGTTTGGGGTTGGATGTTACCCTGAATACAAAAGGAAGCCACTGAAGGGTATTAGCAGGGAAGTGACAGGATCTTCCTATTTAAAATATTACTCTAACTCTTTTATGTTGACAGATTGTAGTGAGGAAAGGATGGAAAGAGAAACTTGCTAAGAAGTAAGAGATGATCTTCTTACCCCCAGCTCTAAGCATACTGCCAGAGACAAAATGGATGCTCCATCAGCGCTACCTGGATGAATGACAACTCAGCGAAACATCAGGATCAAGTATGATGGCAGATCAGAAGGAACTTTGCTGGTTGTTTCCTAAGGGAGTGAAGTTGTCTCTAGCTTTGAGATCACCTCCTACAGAATACACTAGGGCCTTCGGTCTTTTTATATCGTTTCTCCAAGTTAAAGGAAAGGAGAGAAGACACACTGTGTATTAAGACAACAGGTCTCCCTGAAATCGGTTCCATCAGCCTGTGCTCATGCCAACACAGTCTGAGGCACTCCAGCTCTCTCTTCAGCCCCCTACACACCCCATGCTCTCTGTTTTCCCAGGGCTGGGAATTAGGCCACTCGAGGTGAACTCCAAAGCGGATAATACTCTTTGGGATAAGGAGAAGTTGACTTATCCCGAAGAAAGTCTCCCAGACTAACTCCGGCTCTTCCTCTTTCTGTACTGTGCTTGGTAGACCTGCTGGAAACGCTGTGCTCTTCGTTTGACAAAGGAGAAAGAAACTCGAGTCCAGAGGGTAAAGAGACATGTCACACAGCAAGGTGACAAGAAACAAGAGTAGAAACCCAGGCCTCCGGGGGCCCGGCCGGCACTTTCCCCACAGAGAACATCGGCTTCTGTGATCCCAGCAGCTTTCTCCTGCGGATCACACTGCGAATCCCTCTGCCACACAGAGTTTTCTGTAAGAACAGGGACAGAACGGCTACAGTACTTATGCGGCTTCCCTTCGACTTGTTTTCTGATTTCATTTAGGAGGGGAGTGGGGAATGAAAAGCGCCTAGGGAAGCCAGAAGCCCTGACAATGAGAAAGGAGGGAAGCTAGAGGCCAGGAAAGGGGACCCAGACAGAAGCAGTTGGAAGGACTATAAACTGCCTATCATATAGGGTCTGAAGTTCCCCAGGTTTTGGTAAAATGTGTGACAGGAAAGAAAAAGAAAATCACACGGGAGGTTTCTGGGGCTGCTCCGAAAGGGAATGGATTTAGACGACTCAACTGCTCTTATAATATAAACTGCCCTTTTCGGCCAAGCAAAAATCATTTCTGTTTGTTCTTGGATAATTCGGACATCAGCTATTTTTAAAACTTCCTGTGGTGTCAGCGTCCCCGAGGCGCAGAGGGACGCCGAGAGGACAGGGCACAGTGGTGCAGCCTGGTGGCGCCATTCCTTGGCCCAGGGCGTGCCGGCAAGGTTTGGGTCTCACCCAGCACCCACCCTGGTGACAGGATTCACGTCAGACCGGCAGGGGGACCACAGAGGCTTCCACAGGGGAGAGCCTGCCCCAGCTGAGAGGACTGTCTGCTTCTGACGATGTGGAGTCATTTGGATATTTATATTCTAGTCGTGGATATTATAGAAGTCATTCTAGTAACTGAGCGGTGTCATATCCTGTACTTTAGAACAATGAGGAAGGTTCGAGAGGAAATCCAAATAAACACTCAAAATTATGCGGGGCGGGGGGGGGGGGGGGGGGGGGAAGCAAGGCTGAAACAATGCACTGGCTGCAGAAGGAGAGGGCAAAGTGACTGACCCCACCTTACTCTGAAAGCTCTTCACAGGCTCTAGGCACGCCTGCCTTCATAGGGCCCTTTCTCCACAAAAAAAATTACTAAAAATTATACTTTAAGGCTGCATTAGTATAAGGACAGACATATAAATATTACCATATTAAAATAGTTTCTTTGATGTGAAAGTTCTTTTTTTTTTCCTTTTGATTTTAAAAGAAGTTGAAACCTTTTTTGTGGGCCCCTAAAAGTATGGTGGGCTCCAGGCACTGTGGCTCCTGCCCTTGGCACATAAGGGAAGGACCGTGGCGAAGCCTTCAGCAGGTCAGCGACCCTGGGCCGCTGTGGGGCATGAGCAAGTCAGGACGGCGAGGGCTCCTGGACCAAACGTGGTGTGAGCCTCCAAACTCAGGGGCAAGACTTCTGTGGAAGACACAAACAAGAATCCGTTGCTGATCAGTTTCTGCTGAAAATCCTCCCAGAAGTTGCATTCCCTGTAGTCTGTTGTGGAGAAAGCTCCCTTTCTGTTCTCAACATGTTCTGTATTCATCAAGAAGGAACGAGTGGCAAATTGAATCAGTCAGAAAATTCTCTTAAGCTTATGAATTAAGATCTGCTTTGAATGTGTATGTTTAAGAGAAGAGGGACACAGATGACTGTTACAATGAGGGCAAAAACAGAAGACGGAAGAGAGTTAACATACAAATTACTTAGTTATGTAACCAACCTGTGTCTAGAGGAAGAAAGAGAACTAGTCCCAGTTGTTTGTTGGTGTCTTCTTCTTTTTGCTTTTGGTTTGAAAAGCTTCTTAAAATACAGAGGAATCTGTATTTGTTTCTTTTTTCTTTATGTTCAACAAATAGTCTCAAACATTATGTCAGACCCTGGGCCAGGCATCAGGATCCAGAATTAAGCATGAAACCTATGCTCCAGTTGGGGAGACAGCCTGCTTAAAAAATAAGAAGAAAGAGGGGCACCTGGGTGACTCAGTCCATTAAGTGTCAACTCTTGTTTTTTGCTCAGGTCATGATCTCAATGTCCTGGGATGGAGTCCCGTGTCAGCTCCTCATTCAGTGGGGAGTCTACTAGAGATTCTTTCTCTCCCTCTCCCTCTGCCCCTCCCCCTTGCTCGCTCGTTCTCTCTCTCTCTCTCTCTAAAATAAATAAATAAATCTTTAAAAATAAGAAGCAGAAAGAAAGAAATCCTCACAGTGACCTGGAACAGATAGACACAGAAAAGTAATCACAAGTGAGACGAGTGGTACTAAGGAGAAAAGCAAGGGGATGTTTTATCTGTGAATCATGGACGTTTTCTCCGCAGAAATGACTTTTAAACTGAGACATGGAATTGACTAGCTGTGTGGGGAATAGGGAGTGGCTTAAACACAGAATCTTCTAGGTTAGGCCCTGCAGTGAAAAAAAAAAATCAAATGAAGCTTATAGTGATTATAAGATGGTGATTTAGGATGAAGCTGGCAATATAGATAGGGACCTGAATATCTAGGGCTCTAGGGGCCATATAAAGGATAAAAGAAGCCTTTGAAGAGATTGGGGCAGAGATGTATTTGAAAAGATCACTCAGTTGGCTGCAGCGCAGAACAGATTGGGTCGGGGGAGGGTGCAGGAACATCAGTTACCAGGTGTTCAAGCCAAAGATGATAGTATTTTGGACCAGAGAGGGGCAGTGGGGGTGGAGAGAAACGGACAAAATCAAAGGGTGTGGAGAGGCTAGATAAATCCTCATGAATGATTTAACGTGGAGGGTGCAGGCCAGGGATGTGTTGATGATTCCCAGTGTCTGGCATGAGCAAGAAGAAACAGACTGGAACCTTTACATAGCTAGGAGACCCTGGAAGAGAGGCAAATATGTGGGCAGATAAAGGGAGTGAGATCATGTTCAAAAGAGAATGGTTATTGTAGGAACTGAGCCTTGAACCCAAGCAGACTGGCTCCAGAGCTCCCACTCTTACCACCATACTGTATTATATATGTGTTATCCCTAGAACGGCTAAGGGAGATAGAAATATAAGTAATATGCCCTTAACATTTTCAGTTAGCTGAAGCCAAATTATTTTGTCTCCTGGGCAGTCTACATACCCCAAAGGGCATCTCTTCTGTGGATAATTAGTTTTGAATTTCAACTTGGCCTTATCTCCCAATAAACATTAAAACATTGGCATCTGGGTATCTCTTCCACACCAGCTTCCCTCTCCATCCTCCCTGTCTCACATCTTCCTTTCCTCCAGCCTTCACATCAGCAAGTCCTGCAGACTCCATGCCAAAATGTATCTTGAATCCCCCTGCTTCTCCCTTCCCATCACTACCACCATAGTCCACAAGGACTTTCTCGTTGTGTGGTTTCCCACCAGACTATATGCACTACAAGGGCAGTGCCCACACTGCGTTCTGTCCCGCTACAGTGCCCAGGGCCGAGCAGAGAATAAGCATTCAGCAAATAGTTGCCCAATGAATACATGAGACTGGTTTGTAGATTAGTCTCCTATGAGAGAGCTTAGCATGAATAAATCCCCAAAGCCTACTTATTTACTAATTATATGGATCACGGGAGTTTCTGAATCCAATTTAATAAGACTGCAGGCAGCCGCTCCCATGATGGGCACCACCCCGTAAGCGGTGGCCAGGAGCGGCTCGCTCAGTGTGGCAGTAAAACCAACTGCTCTGCCAACCTTTCCCTTTGGCCCCTTGAACTTTTTTTTAAAGATTTTATTTATTCATTTGAGACACAGAGATAGAGAGAGAGAGAGAGAGAGAGAGTATGAGCAGGGGGAGAGGCAGAGGGAGAGGGAGAAGCAGGCTCCCCGCTGAGCCATGAGCAGGATGTGGGGCTCGATCCGAGGACCCTGGGATCATGACCCAAGCCAAAGGCAGTTGCTTAACCATCTGAGCCACCCAGGCGCCCCCTGGCCCCTTGAACATTAGCCAGAGCCCCTCAATCTGGTCTACTACCATCCTCGGGTCTTTCCCATAAGAGATTCCTATGTCCGGGACCTGAAAAAAATCTGTTGCCTCAGACTAAGAATTACAGTGCAGAAGACAATATTCTAAGATGTAAATAAAATATATAAAGAATGGAATTAACCCAAAGTCAACAACAAAAAGGAAATTCAAATGTTATGTTATAATCCTTACGTAAAGAACCACAAAGGCTGAAGTTTCAAGGTCAGTTCATTCATACTATAGGGGGGTGATAAAGGAAAGGCAGCTATGTCTCATTTCCTGGTTTCCTGGTTGTTTCTTATGCTTTTTACATAGGTGTTTTATTTTTAATACATGCACAATTTTACAATTTTTTTTTTTAAGTAAGGTCCCAACTTGGGGCTTGAACTCACAACCCTGAGATCAAGAGTCGCATGCTCTACTGACTGAGCCAGCCAGTCATCCCTGCATACACAATTTTTAAAAATTGCTAGAGATAGAGGTGTTTTTGTAATTCTTTGGCAATCCAGGTACTGTTGCCACAATGAAATAACAACACACAGCAACTTCTAGCCGCTCTTTCAAATAGAAGCCTGTGAATTTAAGTATAATGAGTTTGATGTCTAAATGCTTGAAATAAACATAAAGCAAAACATCAGCTGCTATCTTGGACATTTCTCATCCTCAGTGATAGTCCAGCATCTTTTCAACAGCTGTCCAATGACTCCCAATGATCCCCCAGGTATGATTCCTTTTCCTTAAGTAGAAACCAGAACCTCACTCGCCCACCCTCCCTTACACCTAGGGCACTAGTCTCTACCAAACAGAGACACCCATGCCAAGGCTTAGTTCGGAACAGAGTGATGCAAGGAAGTGGATCCTGGCATTGGCCGAGGTGTCCAGCTACCGGGGCAGCCGTGGCGAAGGTTCTGGGGTCCAGATGCTGCGTCGGACATATGGATGCCGTCCGAGGTGTCCTAGCTTACTGACAGCAACAGTGGAGTTTCTGCTTGTGTGGTGATGTCATGGCGTTTGGGTGTTGTTCCCAGCCTCCTAATATGCTCTAATAAATTTCTTTTCTGCTAAGTTAGCTGGAAGAGCTTCTGTTGTTTGCATGTAGGAACTCTAAGTAGCAGAGCTGCTAAGAAGAAACCATGTAGACATAATTAAAACACACTCCTCAGCTACCCCTCTGTAAGTGGCGCTGCTCGCTGCCTGGTGAGCCTAGCACATTTCCTGTGTCTGTCCGCTGTCTCTCCCACTGTCCTAAACATCCTCTCAGCCATCCAGTGCCCCCTCTCCCATTGTCATTCTCACCCGGTGACCCTGCTTCCTATTTCGGGGGAAAAAGAAGAGAACTTCCACAAGTTCCCACGCCATACTTAACACTTGCCTGCCCCACCTTCCCTCCTGTTCTGAGGATGTGCTTTCAGTGGCCCTGCGAGTGAAGGGCCACCCCCAACCTCTTACTTTCTCAAGAACACTCCTCTAAAGCCTCCATTTCCTCTCCCGCACCATCACCTTTTTCCCCTCTCTCCTGGATCATTTCCACAGCACACACACACACGCTATGATTTCTCTTCATCTTACAGAATATTTCTCATGACCCCATATCCTCTTCCAGCTAGTGTCCACTTTTCTGTTCCCCTTGACAGCAAAACCTTTCAAGAGAGTTGCCTATTGGGGCGCCTGGGTGGCTCAGATGGTTGAGCGTCTGCCTTCGGCTCAGGTCATGATCCTGGGGTCCCGGGATCGAGCCCCACATCGGGCTCTCTGCTTGGCGGGGAGCCTGCTTCTCCCTCTCCCTCTACTGTTCTCCCTGTTTGTGCTCTCTTGCTCTCTCTGTCAAATAAATAAATAAAATCTTTAAAAAAAAAAAAAGAAAAAGAGTTGTCTATACATGCTGATTGGAGACCTACTTCAGTAAGGCTTTTGGCCCCATTGTTTCCACAGATATTTCTCTTGTCAAGGTCGTGAGTAACCTCCATGCTGCTAAACCCAACGGCCAATTCTCATTCTTCATTTTACTTGATTCTCCAGCAGCCTTTGGCTCCCTCCTCCTTGAGAAATCCTTTCCATTGGCTTCCAAGACACTGCAGACCCCTGGTTTCTCTCCTGCCCCACTGGCCACTCCTTCTGTCTTCCTAGTTAGCTCCCCCTTATCCCCACCCACTCCTCACTCTAAATGTTGGCAGACCCAGGGCTGAGTGTTTGGAGCTATTCCCTGCATTGTCCGTGTCTTCTCACTCCCGAAGTGTCATACCCAGTCTCATGGCCCAAATACCACCCATTTGCTAAGAATCCTCACATTCATAACTCTTCTCTAACTCCTCCTCAAGCTCCAGACTCATTTATTCAATGATCTACTCGTCTTTCCTCTTGAATGTCTCCAGTGTGTTAAACTTAATGACTCTAATATGGGCCACTCCTGATTCTACTCCTCCCCAACTCACGCCACCCACAGCTGTCCTCAGGTCAGGAAATGGCCACGTCCATCCATCTCAACCACTCAGACCAAAAGTCCTCTCTTTCTCCCACTTCCCACAACCAATCCGTCAGCAAATCCTGTTGGTCTACCTTCATAATGTATCTGGAATCTCATTACTTTTCTCTCCTGTCAGCTACCAACATCTCTCCCCTGCAGTATTGCAATCGCTTCCTATTTGGTCTTCTTGCCTCTACTCTCACCCCTCGCAAGGAATTCTCCATGTGGCAGCAAAGGGATCCTTTTAGAACGTAAGTCTGATCTGATCAGACTTAATGATCAGACTCTGTTCGAAACCTTCCAGTGACTTCCCATCTCACTCAGAGTAAAAGGCAAAATCCTCACAAGAGTCCAGAAAGTCCTACCCGAATGGGCCCCACTGCCCTCTGAACTCATCTCCCACACTGCTCCCCTCACCTGCCCCCCTGCAGCCATGCCGAGCGTCCCCCCTCCCGAAATCACATCCAGCATGGTTCTGCCTCAGAGGCTTTGTCCTTTCGGGTCCCTCAGCCTGGTGTGCTCTTTCCTTGGGTGCCCGCATGGTTCTCTCCCACACACCAACTTCAGGTCTTCACTCAGATGTCACCTTGTCATTGAGGCCTTGAAGCTCCTCCCCCTGGCCCTGCTTTGTTTTCCTCCATATCACTTATCACCATAAGCAGAATAATGGCCCCACATCTGTGCCTGTTCCTGATCTCCAGAATCTGTAAACACATTCTGTTACTTGGCAAAGAGGAATCAAGTTGCAGATGGAATTAAGGTTGCTAATTGGCTGACCTTAAAATAGGGAGATGATGTTGGATTGTCCAGGTGGGCCCAGTATAATCACAAAGGTCCAGAAAAGTGGAAGTAAAGGCAGAAGAGGAGGCCAGAATGATGCAATGGGAGAAGGACTCAACCCACCACTGCAGGCTTTGAAGAGGGAGGAAGAGGGTCACAGCTTAAGAACACAGCAGCCTCTAGAAGACAGAAAAGGCGGGAACACAATTCTCCCTTAGAGCCTCCAGAAAGGATCATAGCCCCTCCAGCTACTTTATTTTATTTTTTTAAAGATTTTATTCATTTATTTGAGAAGGAGAGAGAGCAGAAGGAGAGAGCACGAGTGAGGGGCGGGGCAGAGGGAGAGGGAGAAGCAGACTCCCCACCGAGCAAGGAGCCACACACGGGGCTTGATCCCAGGACCCTGGGATCCCTGACCCTGGGATCAGGACCAGAGCCAAAGGCAGATGCCCAACCAGCCGAGCCACCCAGGCACCCCCCAGCTACTTTATGCGTCCCACGTCAGACTTCTGACTGTAAGAAAATAAATGTGTGTGGTTTTAAGCCACTAAGTTTGCAGTAATTTGTTACAGCAACAATAGTAAACAAATACTCTCTCACAAACAATATTTACTTCTTCACTTATGCCTGCATTCCCTATCATCACTAGACTACACGTTCCATGATAGTAGAGATATTTGGCGATTTTGTCCACTCCTCTGTGCTCACTGCCTAGGAAAATACCTCACATATAGTGGGCACTCCATAAATGCTTTGTTGAATGAATGAATATCTACGTGTCTAGTAGGTATGTGATGTGTTTGGGAGGGAATGAGGAAGAGGAAAGACAAAGCAGTGGTTGTCAAGTGGAAAGATTAGATGCTTATATGTAAAAGAAGTAGTAAACTAGACCGAGCCTCTGGAAACGGGTTATTACCCTGGACCCAGATTGGTCATCCCTGGTGAGGCGAGGAGAAGCCCAACAGCTTTCCATGTACAAGGCAGGAGTGTGAGGACAAGGTCCAACTTGACTGTGGTCCACAAAGGAAAATTCTCTCTCTTTTTTTTTTTTTAAAGATTTTATTTATTTATTTGACAGAGAGAGACACAGCGAGAGAGGGAACACAAGCAGGCGGAGTGGGAGAGGGAGAAGCAGGCCTCCCGCGGAGCAGAGAGCCCGATGTGGGACTCGATCCCAGGACCCTGGGACCATGACCTGAGCCGAAGGCAGTTGCTCAACAACTGAGCCACCCAGACGCCCCAGGAAAATTCTCTCTTATTAGCTCCTGCACACCAAAGGAAATGGTGTCTTCCTGTCCTGTCCTGGGATTGAAATGGGGGTCACCAACTCCATGAGAAACCTTACAGAGCGGGTCATGCGAGAGAGGTGGAAAATGATACCCCAGAGCATTCGAGGTCTTCCCCTCTTCAGAAAACACTCTGTATAAAAGAGCCCACTCTGGGGAGGAAAATTTTCAGAGATCAGGAAGTTCACTGTCAGCACCACATATTTATGACTCAGTGCTGACCTAGGGCTGGGCTTGGGCTTTTGATGCCAGCCCCACATGTTCGAGATCCCACAGAGGGGAAACATCAGGTGCAACATAGAACGCCTTTCCTCTCTGCTCCTGCTTCTCATCACTACAAGTCTTGCAAATGTTTGTTCTGGTGGTGCACCATGGTCTGATTCTTCTCCCCAGCTCATTCAAAACCACCAGGCCCGATGGACAAAGAAAATGTGGTATATATATGCAATAGAATACTATTCAGCCATAAAAAAATAAAGAAATCCAGCAATTTGTGACAACATGGGTGGAACTTGAGGGCCTGATGCTAAGTGAAGTAAGTCAAACAGAGAAACACAAATACTGTATGATCTCACTTATATGTGAAATCTCAAAAAAAAAAAGCCCAAACTCATAGAAAAAAAAGATCAGATTTGTGAGCACCAGACACAGGGCAGGAGAAAGGAGATTGGATTAAAGTAATCAAAAGGTACAAACTTCCAGTTATAAGATAAATAAGTAGCAGGGATATAATGGACAACATGACAACTAGAGTTAACACTGCTGTAGAGTATTAGAAAGTCCTGAGAGTAGACCCTAAAAGTTCTCATCACAAGGAAAAAATCTTTTTTTTTCTTTTTTGCATCTATATGAGATGATGAAGAGCTTTTTTTTTTTTTTAAGATTTTATTTATTTATTTGAGAGAGATAGACAGAGATAGCGAGAGAGAGCACGAGCAGGTAGGAGAGGGAGAAGCAGACTCCCAACAAGCAGGGAGCCCAACGTGGGACTGGATCCAGGACCCTGAGATTATGACCTGAGCCAAAGGCAGACGCTTAACCAACAGAGCCACCCAGGTGTCTCAAGATGATGGTGGTTAACTAAACTTACTATGGTAATAATTTTGCAATATATGCAAGTCAGGTCACTAAACAGTGCTGTATGTCAATTATATCTCAATGAAACTGAAAGAAAGAAAACCCCACCAGGCCTGCAGTTTCATGGAGGATATCCACCTGGTGATGGCCCAATCCTGCCAATTCCAACTGCCTTCCCTCTGCTTTCCACCTGCTTCCCCCTCCCAAGGCTTCCGCCCACCACAACCCTTGGACCTCTTTTTCCTGACTCAGCCCTTTTTGGAAAATCCCCAAACTACATCATTGTTTTTTCATTAAAACCGCAGAATCAAGTTCATCTTCGCCCTTGCAGTCTCAGCAATCCTAACACCCTGTTAAAAACATAATAAAAATACCGCAGGAACTCAGCACCCTCGATCTGAGTTGTGTCTTCAAATTCAGGGTCAGGTTTTAGGTTAAGGTTATATTCCGTTAGACTAGACTATGAGGAAATCTATAATTCATGTGAATGAATTGGAGGATAAAAAGGATTGGAGGGTGGGCGCCTGGGTGGCTCGGTTGGTTAAGCGACTGCCTTCGGCTCAGGTCATGATCCTGGAGTCTCGGGATCGAGTCCCGCATCGGGCTCCCTGCTCAGCAGGGAGTCTGCTTCTCCTTCTGACCCTCCCCCCTCTCATGCTCTCTCTCTATCTCATTCTCTCTCTCAAATAAATAAATAAAATCTTTTAAAAAAATTTAAAATTAAAAAAAAAGGATTGGAGGGTTGCTTGAATTTGAGCAGGAAAAGAACCTGAAATCAGGAGAGCCAGCTGGAAGATTGTTGCAGGTGTTAGGAGTAACTGGGCGGTGGTAGCAGTGAAAGGATCAAAATGGAGAGGAGAGGTGTTGAATGGAAAGGCAATACCTTGGCACAGGCTTATTGGAGAGATGGGGAAAGAGAAGATTTGGAAATGACAGCGAGATTTCAAGGTAGGCACCAGGGATCCCAATGCTTTCTTTGGTAGGAACAGAAGACTGTGAAACTGCACCACTTTTGCTGAGGAGAAGGAGGATATGTTCGGCTCTAGGTGTGCGGGGATCGTGCAACAAGTGCTTATGGAGCCTGTCCTGGGGTGGGACCTGGGAAGACACAGTGGGAAGGCTTAACACCATCGGAGATATTGTTTCTGTCCATAAGAGCCTTGGGTGCGTTCAAATCTCTTCAATAAAATGCATCATGTGATAAGTCTGTGTAAGAGACACAGAGAGAGTGCTCTTAGACATTCTGTTAAGAGCAAGACCATGTCTAGCTGCAGTCAAAGTGTAGCACCCCAGTGAGGAGGAAACAGCTAGGGCCTTCTATTCTGCACAGGCTCCTGAAATCTGCTTTATTCTGCCAATGACCTCCACTTTTGTTTGCATCTCATCTGATACCCACAAATTTCAGTTGACCTAAGAGAATTCTTTGCCACTGGTTTCATCCATACCAACGTCGACTCCAAGACTGTGAGACACCAGGAATGGACTTGAAGGACTCAGTGAAAGCCTGTATGACGGAGGCAGGTCTGAAGCTCAGGGAACCCTGGAATCTTAGGAGTGGAGGAGAGAGAAAGCTATCAAGAAGCTAAACAGAGAGGCAAATAAGAAAGGCCAGTGTCACAGAATTCAAGAGAGAAGCGTGTTTTAAGACTAATCAACAATGTCAAATGCTGCAGAGAAGTTAGAAAGAATGAAAGTCCAGGGCGCCTGGGTGGCTCAGTTGGTTAAGCGACTGCCTTCGGCTCAGGTCATGATCCTGGAGTCCCTGGATCGAGTCCCGCATCGGGCTCCCTGCTTGGCAGGGAGTCTGCTTCTCCCTCTGACCCTCCCCCCTCTCATGTGCTCTCTCTCATTCTCTCTCTCTCTCAAATAAATAAATAAAATCTTAAAAAAAAAAAAAAAAGAAAGAATGAAAGTCCAACAAGTAATTGTGCTTACTATGCAAAAAATCAGAGAACAATGTTAAAAAAAAAAACAAAAAAACAACAGGTCATCCAGGGGTGCCTGTCTGGCTCAGTCGGTAGAGCATACAACTCCTGCTCTTGGGGTTGTGAGTTTGAGCCCCACGTTGGGTGTGGAGATACTTAAAGTCTTAAAAACAACAACGAGGGGGCGCCTGGGTGGCTCAGTTGGTTAAGCATCTGATTTCGGCTCGGGTCATGATCTCTGGGTCCTGGGATCGAGCCCCATGTTGGGCTCCCCACTGAGTGGGGAGTCTGCTTGTCCCTCTCCCTCTGCCCCTCTTCCCACTCATGCTCACTCGCGCGTGCTCTCTCTCTCTCAAATAAATAAATAAAATCTTCTTTAAAAATGACAACAAATTGGGGCACCTGGGTGGCTCAGTCGTTAAGCGTCTACCTTCGGCTCAGGTCATGATCCCAGGGTCCTGGGATCGAGCCCCACATCAGGCTCCCTGCTCGGCGGGAAGCCTGCTTCTCCCTCTCCCTCTCCCCCTACTTGTGTTCCCTCTCTCGCTGTGTCTCTCTCTGTCAAATAAATAAATAAAATCTTAAAAAAAAAAAATGACAACAAATCATCCACAAAGTATTATTATTTTGAATAGTTTCATGATACCTAAGGTCTTATTTGTACTCACACCTATCAACTCTCCCACCAGCCTCCAGCAGTATGAGGCCATACCACCACAGTGGAATTGAGTACACACCCCTAATGGAAAGAAAACCGACAAGCAGGATCAGTGGTGGTTTCAGTGGAATGAGCCCCAGAAGTTTCATTTTCAGAGGTTTTTATACAAGATCTGGAAAGGCCTGTTGAACCAGTCATTTCTTAATGCATGTCTGTGTTGTCTCTGACAATGTCTTCCCAGCACATCAGCGGTTAGCAAAAAGTTCTTATTAAGCGTGTCCTTCCATTCTAGACGTTTTGTTCACAAAGTCTTGCCGTGATTGAGACATCTGGGGCAGCATTACAAAATATCTGTGTGCAAGTTTTTATGATCTAGGCTGAAGTTTGATCATTTTCAAATCACACCCACATTGTTTTTTTGCAAATATTAGTCATTTGCGAAGCTGCATTTTAGTTTCTTATTGATTAACCTACTGGCATAAGATTTCCCTGCCTAGTTTACTGGATTGTTAACACTGTAAGATCTAGAACACTGTCTACATTGCTCACAAATGACAGTAGCTAGTACAAGGTGAGTACTCAATACGTATTTTTCTGGGTGAATGAATGAATCTGTCAGCTTGTTGTTCATAATGTTGTCAATATCATGAGCTATTATTTTATATTATGAATATATGCACTCTCAGAAGAGCTAAAGAGCATAATTCTGGAGTCAGGCTACCAGGATTCAAATCCTGGGACACCTCTTGCTAGTTGTATGACCTCTCACTTCCTTTACTTTCTTTATCTAATAATATGGGGTAATCTTAATGTCCACCCCAAAAGATTTTTATAAGGTAAGTGTGATAATACATGTCAAATTGTACTTAGAACAAGTAAGTTCTCAATCAATGTTAGCTATTACTATTATCATTAAATATCCACATTTTTTATATTTATTATCTACACATCATTTTACTTAAGCACCGAGAAAAGTATTATTCTTCAACGTTTCATGAGTACAATTTTAATAACAAGGGGGGGGGGAGAATAAATGCATGTCAACCAGGGAGCCTGGAAAAAGACATTTGAACCTAAAAGGAAGATGTGAGACATCATCACCCTTCCCTGACTCCATCTACAAAAATTGGGTAAATTTGGCAGCTGTATCCACACAAATGCTGGAACAAGCCATACTGTGACTACCCCATGTATTTGGGAGGCAGAGGACTCAGCTGTGACTCATTGCTAAAGTTCTGGGGCAAATCAGGTCACAGGCCTGCCTGCACTCCCAGCCCTGGGGTTACACTGGAAATACAAAATGGGATTAAACATCATTCTTTGCAGACGTAGTTTGGTATAGCCAAGCTTTACCTGTACAGGCAAGAGCACATCGGAGGACCTTCTTTCCACAACCTAATGCTACTGCCAGTCAGGACCAGGGGTGTGGAGGGGCCCTAATGTTCCTTCTTAGCCCCTGCAGCGGTCTTGCTTCATCAGCATGATTTCCCCTCTCCAAACAACTCTCTGGTCGCTAAGGGACTATTTCCGGATCTTGGGGCTCACTCTTTGTCCTATTCCAGACCACAGCAGGGTTTACCTTCTCTCATAGGAGTTTGCCAGGAGCAAAAAGCCCCATCCCAATCTCCTGTCAACTCAACAAGGAGAGATTTATTGCAAATCACTAAAAGGACACTTGTCATGACAGGAATAGCATATGCTTTCGCAAAGATAGGATCCCAGCTTGTGGCTGGCCTTTGCAAACAGTCCTACCAACACAGCCTTTTTTTTTTTTGGCTGCACAGTCATTAATAGTGCATGCAACATTCGGAGGACCCAGGGGAGTTTCCAAGGTGGAGACTCAGAGGCTGGCACTCAGTGAGAGCCCCTCCAGGGCAGAAGTTCTCAAAACACTGCAGCAACCACTACAGACTCTGTTTGGATTGCTGACCTCCCACTCAATGTCCACCCTCCTTTTCTTCCTTACAAGCAGAATCCTAGGTATATTGGGAGCAGCTAATTGGCAGCTAAAAATACTACATTTCCCAACTGGCCTTGCATGGTCAAGATCAGTTACTTGCAAGGTGAAGTCTCCTGGAAATTTCTGGAGGAGTTTTGCCTTCACCCTTCCTTTCTGCCTCTCTCTGGTGTTTGGGTTTTGTGAAGGCTGATTTGGCTGATTCTAGGTTTCCTTTCAATTAATTCCTACATTGCAATTATGTCCAAAGGTTTTGAAACTGCTGAGACTTCTAGATAATAAGAGAATTCTTGTAATAGATGTTGATTACTCTTTAAAAATTGATTTATACGGTTCAACACTGAATATTCTAAATGAACATGATTACACATCTGCCCCTTTTCAGAGTTATTAAGTCATATGCAGGCAGACATGAGATTAGGTAATTAATTACAGAAAGGTCAAAATTTTGAGGAATGGGCCATTTTTTTTTTTTTCAATGAAAGGAAAGGACTTATTTTGCTGGGAAAAAATGTGCTGCTCAGAAATTGCTGCATTTAACTGTATCCCCATTTATCTCTGCACAATGTTTTATGGCAATGTCTCACTTCCCTCTACTTCCTTTTCACACTAAGATTTTGAATGAGAAATATATCAAGTTGACTGATTGTTTGCCTTATCTGATCTAGGGTGGTTTCTACACGACTCTTCTCTTTTTTCTCCCAGTAACTACATTCCACCTTGACATTTGCCATCTTGGAAATGAAAGTGCCTGAGGGCAAATGCATCAAAGTGATGAAGATCAGAATGTTTGCTAAGGATCATTTTTTTCATAGAGCAGAATGTAGTTTTACTGAATCCTTGAAATGCAGAACCAAATAAACCTCCTTTTTTTGTGGGAAAAAAAACAATCCAAACGATTATAAGCCCAAGAAGCTTACAGAAGCACTTGAATCTTAGTACAAAATTTTTATTTTTCAAACTTGGACATTTTTCTGAAGTACACTTGTAATCTAAATACCCCTCTCTTTTCTTCCTTTTGCACCATACCATTTCAATCCGTTTGTTTATAGAATGAAGGCCTTAAGGAAAAGCCTTATTTGCATTCCCCCAAAAGAAATAAATAAATATTTGTCTCTAGGATCCATTTAACTGAACTTGACTAAATCCTGGTAGAGGCTCCACTTTTTGTATCAGACACAGAAAAGGATGGATAACATTTTGTTACCAACAAATTCCTATTTCTATAGCTAAGCAGTTCTTTAAATTATTCAAATGCACGCATCGAGCTCCTATAATGTGCAAAGTATTGTTCCAAAGTAGACACTCTTCCTTAGATGTAAAGTGGGCCACTGAAATGATAACTTTGGGAGTTTATGATTTTGATATCCCCCAAATACCCTAATGATAGGAAAAGTTTGCTATAGCTGGTCCTGTTGCTTCCTGAAATACCCAGTTTATTTCTAGGGAACAACACACCCACTGGAAGACTATAACTCAAACTTAAGCATTAATAAAAGATGGAGTTAGGGAGTAGTTGTACCTTTGAGACATAAGGTGGACAACAATGTGAAGTACATTCTGGTGATCTAAAATGCTAGCATTCAATGCAAGGTGGTCTAAGAAATGACACCAGTTTAAAAAGAAACCAGTACCAACTTCGAAAGAAACCAGGATACAGACCAATTGCAATTTATAGGAAAAATAAAAACATAGAGCCACTAAGCCTTCCCCACAGCACTGAGATTATAGTTCCTTAGATACTCCGCCATCATTGGGAAACACAGGGGTAGACTGGGTTAATTTAAAGCATGTTAAATAACTAAATAACCCAGCCAAGTTTTGCATGTGTGGTCCCAAAGACTTTTCAACATATTTTTCACCATTACGGTTGTAGGAATGGAAATTGAAGAAATGATAAGTATTTTCTTAGAGAGAGCTCACGGATTCCTTACAGCTCCCAATGTGAAAATATGACACAAGCCATTTGTCTGTCACCCACAAAACATAACTTCACAAGACATCAGGCTGCCATGGTCTGAGTGCCTCTTTCACATGCCCCTAATTGAGGTTTTTTTTCCCTGAACAAAATAGGTTTGCTTTTCAGGTCCAGTGTTATTTGCTGGCAAAGTACCTTCAGGATAAATATGTTTGCATCATTTCTATAGCCCGCAAGTCAAACCTCCATTGATAAGCCTAAATTCGTCCCGTGGTCTCTCTATTCAGAACTTCCCACATTTACCTAAAAGGATCACTCAAATCACCAAGGACTAAAATTCCCCTAGCCTGGAGAGAGACTTATTCAAGGAGAGCGATGCTATTTCCAGCTCATGCCCCACCTTAGGAAGGCAAAGCTCAGCCTCATCTCCTGAAAAGAGCCTCCGCAGTCTCCTGTTCAGAAACTTGCTATTCCTATTATTTTCTAAACGTGGTGTGGTGATTAAATACAATTAAATGCAAATAATAAACAGCAATTAAATAACAAACTTAAAATAAGTTAAAAAAAAAATACATGGTCTGGCAGTTTTCAGAGAAGGTAACAAAGGTCAATTTGCATTAAGTTCACATTCCTTTGTGTACCAGTTCCTACAATGAGTGGGCAACACTGCCCTCTAGAGGAGTTACTATGTTATATCCCTTACTTCATGTGGTGGGAAAACGCCCCAGGTCGCAATGGCCTATCCCACGCACATTCTTGCTTTTACTTTTGGGACCCTGTCCGTCTTTGACCTTCTGTGAACGACTCTGAAGACCATGGAGCCCCTGGGGAGGCCTTGAGACTTCATGAAGACTCACAAGAGGATCAGAAATGAACATCTGTTGCAGTGCTCTTCAAAACCTAACTTTTTAATAGGTGTCAGAATCACCCTGTGGGCTTGTTTAAACACAGTTTGCTGGGCCTCACCTCCGGAGTCTGATTCCTTAAGTCGACAGTTGGGTCCAAGAATGTGCCTTTCTAACAAGTTCCCAGGTGATGCTAATGCCCCAGGGCCACACTTCCTGAGCCAGACACTGTGCTTGGCACTTCATCTCAATACCTTACAACAGGGTGACATTTTAGCATCTGTTTCACAGACCAGGAAGCCAAGTCTCAGAGGAATTAAGTGGCCAAGGTCCCATAGTAGTGGCAGAGCCTATAATAAACCCAGGACTATCTAACTCAAATCCACTGCTGTCTTCTGTACACTAGGATGCCAGTAAGTAAAGTTGTGAGTCACTTGATCTTCCTTGACCTCAGCTGCTTGTTGCGAGGGGGTGGGATTCAGACGACCATTTAGTTGGTTTCCCTCCCAGAATATCTGGAGGTCTGGCTATGAAACCCCTCAGGAATATCCACTCTGCCCCAGGCTGGATTTGAGAGGGGGCACACTGAGGGTGGAGGGAAAGGTGTATCAATGGAAGAGGCCCCTCTTGCATCCTGAACCTGCTACACAGTTCAGAGGGGACCTGATTTGCTCTGGATTCTGGAGTTTTTTATACTCACAGACTCTGGAAGAGAAGCTTTAAAGCTAGCGCCTCCTCTCACAAGCATTTTGAGGACCTCAAACCCTAGTGGGGCTTGGAGAGGACCCAGAGGGTGGCCGCACCCCCAGCCTCCCCAACCTCTGCTCAAACCACCGGGGCTGGGGCAGGGACCCTGAAACAACTTTAATACAGTGGTGCCCACCGGTGTGGAGACTGAACAGTTCTGATAAAGGAAAAATAGTTTTCAGTTCACATAGCCCATAGGATTAGGCGAGTAAAAGTCCCCAGCACGCAACCCCAGGCAGGATGTCACGGCGATGAGAAAAGAAGGGCTCTGAGGACTCCCTCCTTCCCCCAATTTCAAGAACAGTATTTCTCATCCTTTGCATTCCGCTCCTAATCCAACTCGGTGTTGTTTTCCTGAGGGAGCTACAAATCTGGAGCATCCCACGGGCATGGTTTCTGGCCTCGGTCATGAGGGCAAAGGATGTTCTCAGAAAAACAGCGCGGCAGACTGGTCAGCGGAGATCTTGAGGTCGTGGCCACGGCCGCCCTTCGTGCAGAGCTGGACTCTGGACTCCAGCTGCTCACTGAGTTCGTCCAGGGCCCCGGTGCAGGACTCCAGGCTCTCGGCCAGTTTCTGAATCTTGGCCCTCAGCACGGCCTGGCTCACCCTGGTGGCCCCTTCCGCTCGCCTGGGGATGAGGAAGCCACGTGAGCCGAAGAAGACGACGCAGTAGACCGAGTTGTACAGGGCGATGGAGGCGTTCCGCCCGCACTGCAGCAGCTGGCGGTCCCCGCGGCCCTGGCAGCGGCAGAAGAACTCGAGGCAGCTCAGGATCTCGCGCATCTGGTCCTGGCAGGCGGCGGCGATCTCCTGCACCCTGCGCAGCTCCCGGGAATTGCAGAAGATCAGGGAGAGGTCGGACGTGATGGTGACGGCCCCTCCGGCGGTGGCCACCCCCAGGCCCACGGCCGACGCCACCAGCGAGACCCCCAGCGTGACCGGGCTGAGCGAGAGCCCCACGATGGCGGCCACGGCGCCCGCGGCGCTCAGCGAGCTGCCCGCCACGTTGGCCGCCAGGGAGCGCCGGCGGAGGCGCTCGAGGCGCCGGGCCACCTCGCGCAGGCGCAGCACCTGGCCGTGCAGCCGGCCGCGGCGGTCCAGCAGCAGCCCCTGGAAGCGGCGCAGCGCCTCGGCGCCCTGCAGCTCCCGCGCCGCCGGCCTCTCCATGCCCTGCGGGGGACACACACGCGCGGTCAGCCCGGAGCCTCGGTGCCCGCCCGCGCCCGAGTTAGGCACGACGGCCACTGCCCCGCCGGGGCAAACAAACCGGTCATTTGCCGGCGAGGCCTGTGTGTCAAGTTCGCAAAGACGGGTTTGGGAATCTGGAAAGAGCCACACACGTTCTCGGGACCTTAAAACGCGAATGGCAAGCGGGAGTGAGGCTCTCGTCCGCGTCCCTGCCGGGGAACGCTAAGGGTGCACTTACTAACTGTTCCATAAGACGTAAGCTCAGTGAGGAGGGCGTGGTGGCATTGGAAGTCTGCTGCAATACTGAGGCCTCTGCTCTGCTTGAAAGGGAGTACTTTGCAGGTGGTAGGTTGTACCAGCTCACAAAGCCCCTTCCTTACGTGCAGACTTGGGTCCTACGAGTTTTGCAATACATTGTCCCCCCTCTGATGAGTGAAAAAGACAAGTCACCAAAGAACTCAAAAGTCATACGATCAAATGGAAGAAACTAATCTTTCTAAGTTAGATGTTTCCCTGAAGCAACTCTTCTGCCTGTTATTTTTCCAGGCTCTTGCCTTAGAATCAAGCCTAAGGTGTCCTTTGGGCTATTTTTTCTAACTCTCACTCTTTGGTGGGTGCACAATTAAAACTAAATCGCATTAAATTAATACTATTATGCTTCTTTATGACGAAATCTTCCTTTAAAAATGAGTAACAGCTGAATAAAATAAAGTGTCCAACATTGCTGTTTAACAACTCACTGAGGGCTACCTTGTACCAAGTTGAATTGAAGTCAGTTGAAGATGATTAAGAAAGAGAACTGTGCGTCTGGGTTAAAGGTACATCCTTCCTAATTGCCAGAGTCCCACCTTCATATCCACTGTACTCCTCATTATCAGGAACTTCTTGAAAGCGGCAAATAAGCCACAGAAATAGAGCATTTCAATACTGTGAGATATCAGAGCAGAATCATTATTCTCCTCTGAAAGATGAGAAAATCGAAATACAGACACAGTCTAGATGCAGCTGAGTCTTCACAAAACCGTCTAGAATCTTGGTCTCCTGACTCCTCGGTCTTAATTTTATTTGCATGCCCCCATTATCCCATCCACCAGTGATAAATTTCCAGGCAAAGACACCTCTTAGCAAAATGAGGAAACGTCACACAAAATATGTAGTGGACCAAGAATATAACCCCAGTATTACAATTCCAATGGCTGTCTTTTAGACAGAATCCCTCTCGGCTCCCCCACTTACCATTCACTTCTGGCTATCTCCAGGAAAGAAAAATCTGAGGCTGTTTCTGGATGAGCATGTTTTATAGTTCCAGAGAACCAATGACTGCCCTGGGAAAGCCTTGTCTCATTCTGAGAATTTGCCATTTCCTGTCCTAGCCCCTGCTGCCTTCAGCCAGAAGGATGTGACATGGTGGAAAATGACCTGCCAGCCACACTGCACATCCCGTATTTAGGAAATGAACATTGTGTGTTCGCTTTCCCCCAAACGCAGGAAAAGAACCACAGGCTCTTCCCCAACTTGAAACAAGTGTTGTCATTCTCCCAGGGGGCATACCCTGCCTTTCCTCTCCTGAGAATAGCTAATGACCTTGTATGGGAGGACAAAAAACGTACCCCAGGCTGACCAATTATACTGTTTCTTGAGAAGACATCATTACAAAATCATTTTTTAAAAAGAAAAAGAAAGGAGGGAACCCTCTTATGTCTGATGTAGCCACTCAATAGTCCGCTCCCAAATTTTAAAAAGCGTGGTGAAGCTTCGTGTTGAAACGCGATCCATTCAGCGGGGAGCCTTAAAAATGTAAGGCCACACCCACAGGAAGTGTTCCGTGCAGTTTCGGGCATCTCCAGCTGTGGAGAAGATGCTGGAGGTCTCAGAAAGGGCACACTGCAAGCCAAATGCGTCAGAAAAATCAGTGGGGTCAGGCTGCACAAGGAGCTAATTATACACTTTCAACGGCAGCTGGGATTTGGCTTCCTGGGTTTTCATTTGAAGTGGCAATTGTAGCCCATTCAATAGTTATATGAACGGATTCTATTCCCAGGTTAGCGGAGTATGGGGCTGAAGGGCAATTATCTGGATAATTCAGAAGGGAAACACACGTTTGGCATCGTGGCTGCTTTCTGGGGCATTCAGATAGGTAGCTGGAGCTCAGCCGGGAAGCCCCAAATACATCATCCTTCTCGTTCTTGCACCTTCCAATAAGGAAGGGCAAGTTGGTTTTTCGCTTAAATAATTATTGTCTCACCTCTCTGGTTCATCTAGAAAGTCTTAACAACCATATCTTTCTGGAACACAATTAAATTCCCCACCTTTAAAACTATGCTTGGTATCAACACAACACCATTTGCTACTACTCACAACCATAGTCCTTTGGAACTTGATTTTTCTGAGTTTGGTCCATGTCCAAATATTCTGGTTACAGCTCCTCAAAGGATAAATATAAATTTAGTCAAGATGCCTTCAGTATCTACCTGCACTTTTCAGGTAAGAAGTGGGAACATATCTTCCTCTGTGCCCGTAGACGTAATCACTCCAAATGGAATGTGAGCCAGAGTGAATTGGGGCAGGGGGCAAGGTGGGACTGTACCCTGTTCTCTCTCTTTTTTTTTTTAAGATTTTATTTATTTGAGAGAGAGAGTGAGAGTATGAACAAAAGGAGGGGCAGAGGGAGAAGCAGATTCCCCACTGAACAGGGAGCCCGACGTAGGGCTCGATCTCAAGACCCTGGGATCATGACCTGAGCCGAAGGCAGACGCTTAACCAACTGAGACATCCAGGCGCCCCCTACCCTGTTCTTCAGCTCCCAACTTCCCTAGATATTTTCTTGTGTGTTTGGGGTTTAGATGACCATGATTAAATTTTTATCTCTTGGATGAGGAATTTTACTGGGATACAGGAGGATCATCCTCTCTGGAGCATCAGTAATCATAATACAGACCTATAATGAAGAAATAGAAGGTATAGGAGAATGGTCAACATAATACTTTGAATTATTTATAAGAATGGACACTTGAGGGGCACCTGGGTGGCTCAGTCAGTTAAGTATCTGCCTTTGGCTCAGGTCAAGGTCCCGGGGTCCTGGGATCAAACCCCATGTCGGGCTCTCTGCTCAGTGGGGAGTCTGCTTCTCCCTCTGCCCCTCCCAGTGCTCATTCTCTCTTGCACGTGTGCTCTCTCTCTCAAATAAGTAAATAAAATCTTTAAAAAATAAAAAGGAAATGGACACGAATATCAAATCAGCATTTCAAATCAGCATTTACTTTCATGTATGTAAGCAATAAGAAATTTGAAGAGTAATTGAAAGTATTTTGATCAAAAGTTTTATGTGGGCATTTCCCCCCCAAAAATCTGTGGACGGCATCCTCAAACTTCTATTCTAAATCATGTTTGGGGTACTCGTAACACACTGCCCCAGAGAGACTACATTGAAAATGGTGGATTGACCCTCAGATTAGCCTTCAGATCTGTTAAATTTCAGATCTGTGATGAAGCTAAACAGTACTAGCTTGAATTCTGAGTCCTGGAACCATAAGGAAATAAGAGGAGGAAAGAAGATAGGAAGAGACCCTTTCAAGCATAGTCATCTCCAGACTCCAGTCCCGGAGAGTCTAAATCAGGAGGTCCAGAGTGGGGTCTGGGAAAATGTAGGGGATTCTGATCTGCTGCCAGGGTTGTGCACCTCTGCTCTAGAAGCTGTCACTTTTCTGACTGCTGGGTTTCTGACTTCACAGCAGCAGAAACTGGAGGGCTAGCTGACAGCAGTTGGTGAGTTAGGTGTTTATACAGTTATTAAAAATCCATTAGTTTTGGGACCTTTGTTAAAACGATCACATTGGGGTGCCTGGGTGGCTCAGTTGGTTAAGCGACTGCCTTCGGCTCAGGTCATGATCCTGGGGTCCTGGAATCGAGCCCCGCACTGGGCTCCCTGCTCAGCCGGAAGCCCGCTTCTCCCTCTCCCACTCCCCCTACTTCTGTTCCCCCTCACGCTCTCTCTCTCTCTCTGTCAGTTAAATAAATAAATAAAATCTTTTAAAAATAAATAAATAAATAAAAAATAAAACGATCACATTTTAAAGATAAAGTGACAATTATGACCGGGGTCTTCCAGAGATCCAGAGACACCTGGACCACCTCCATTTTTTGAGGATCTCAGTGAATTAAAAAAAAAAAAAGAAACATTTCTCAAACAAGAAATAAAAAATTGTGGTTTCTTTTAATGGCAATGCAGTGTATCTTGCAATGTCGATATTTTGCTATTCACAAGATAAGCATAGGATTATAAAATATTAATTCACGGTGCACTACAGGAGTAAAGCAACACAGGTTTAGAATTATATGATCATTGGGCACTTGGGTGGCTCAGTTGTTAAGCGGCTGCCTTCGGCTCAGGTCATGATCCCAGAGTCCTGGGATCGAGTCCCACATCGGACTCCCTGCTCAGCGGGAAGCCTGCTTCTCCCTCTCCCACTCCCCCTGCTTGTGTTCCTGTTCTCGCTGTCTCTGTCAAATAAATAAATAAAATCTTTTTTAAAAAAAAGAATTATATGATCATGACTTTTTCCTTTTAATCTTTACCAGTATATCTCAGTGACTATACCTAGAACCTCTTTTGGAGACAACATCAAAAGTAAAAAACTGAGACAATTTGTGAATGTGAGGTGTAGGCCAAAGGTTAGTAGGTCCTAATACGTACAGTCACTCAAATAAATAAAAGTAAGTGAAAAGAATAACATCTATCCATCTGAGGATTTTGCCCAGGTGTTTCATAAACATCATGGGAATGTAAGTGCTCTAGAACATAATGAAGCTCTCAGAATTGCTTGTTGAATTAAACTAAAGAGGGGCACCTGGGGGGCTCAGTTGGTTGAGCATCTGCCTTCAACTCAGGTCATGAGCCCCGGGTTCTGGGATGGAGCCCTGTGTCAGGCTCCCTGCTCAGTGGGGAGTCTGCTTCTCCCTCTCCCTCTGCCCCTCCCCCTGCTCATGCTCTACCTCTCTATCTCTCTCAAATAAATAAATAAAATCTTAAAAAAAAGGGCGCCTGGGTGGCTCAGTTGGTTAAGCGACTGCCTTCGGCTCAGGTCATGATCCCGGAGTCCCTGGATCGAGTCCCGCATCGGGCTCCCTGCTCGGCAGGGAGTCTGCTTCTCCCTCTGACCCTCCCCCCTCTCATGTGCTCTCTCTCATTCTCTCTCACACAAATAAATAAATAAAATCTTTAAAAAAAAAAATTTGTTTTTAATCTTAAAAAAAAAGGATTAAACTAAAGTATTTTGTTCTCTCAAAGAAATGTCATTATTTTCATATTAATTTTATGAGAATTTAGCATGAAACTCTCTTGGAATATACAAGCTGGTAGGTTACTTAGAGCACCTACACTCCAGAGGACTTTCAGGATATCTATGTTGCAATGATATCTCAACTATTATTGTCATGAACTCATGGAATGCACAGGAAACAAAAAGACCCAGCGAAACTCCAGCCATCTTCATTTTTCCAAACTGGCCTCTGATCTTAGTTAATGTACACACTCCTCATTAACCACTATTGTTTAAACACTGGTCTGTGTTCTTTTTCCCACTTAACGTTCCTGCAGATACACACTTCTCTATGTTGACACAGTCCTCACCTCTGTCATTTTTAATAGCTATGTAATAATCCCATTGTTTGCTTAGTCATTTCCCTATTAGACACTTGGATAGCTTCCAGGGTTTTTTTTCACTGTTATAACTAGAGTTGCTGGGAACATCTGCGTACATTTTACCCATTTGGATTATTTCTTTGGGGAGTATTCACAAATGGGAAAATACCAAGTGCAGGAAGAAGAACATTTTCATAGTTTTTGTTACATGTGGCTATCCTGCTTTCCAGAAGAACCACTTTATAATGCCACTAGCTTTTAGGAATCCCAGCTGCAGGATTTAAGACAACTCGGTTTTCTTAGATTAGTGGTTAATTTGCTTGGTTTATTTCAGCTCAGTGAATGTGTATTGAATACCTACTGTGTGTCAGACATCATGCTAGATCTTGAAGAGAACAGCTGAATAAGCTACCATTCCTGCCCTCCAGGAAATGGCAACTTATTAGAGAGAAAGATACAGAACAAATCATTTCGAGTCAATGTGGAGAGTGGCAGACGTGTGTGCACTAAGAAAGCACAGGGAAAGTGCACGCCTAGGAAGTACCAACGAAGGCTTTCTGGAAGCACTGATGTCGACTTGAGAGTTGAACAGATGTTATTTGGACAAAATTAGGAGACAGAGGAGGACAGAAGAAGGGAACAGAATGGACAAAGGCACGGAGGAGTTTCCAGGAGGCTTCAGGCAGTTTCACATTGCTAAGCAGAAAGCGGGAAGCTGGGCATGTCCAGGGATGAGGCTGAGAGGGTATGTAGAGGTAAATCATAATGGCTCTCAAATGCCATGTGGGGGACCGGGAGCCATTGCAGGCTTTAATCTGTGGCTTTACAGGGTTAGATTTGACATCACCGACAGTTGTATGAAGGATGGTTTCCAGAGGTACGCAGCTAAAAGGCCAGAGGTGAGTTAGAAGGCTGTTAAAGTGAATGAATGAGATTATCATGGATTTGGACAGTATTGGCAAGACAGAATGGAATAGATAAAAGAAAATACATATTTTGAAACAACATAGTACATATCCACTGACATTCTATTGGTCAGTCAAGTCAAGTGGCCAGCAAAGATGGGATAAAGAAGTATACTCCTGCCATAGGGGGAGGCAAGAGGAAGAAATGCAAACCATCAGACCATCTACCAGAATGCTTTTCTTGTGGAGGAGATACATATTCCAAGATGAACCATCGCATACACTCTCTTCCTCCTCAGTTATTTCTTTGGAATTGCAGTCTCCATAAGAATATAGAAAGAATCTCACTCCAGCTGGTATAATCAAACTATTGGAAACTATTGGTATGAGTCTGCAGGAACATGCTTGAGAATGAAGCAAGGAGCTCTGCCAAACCAAAGCTGGAAGAATAACAGGTGTTTTATAGCTGGAATGGCCTGTTTGGATGCCACTGACCAACCATTTTTCTTTCATGTCCGGGCATCAGCTTCCACATCAAAATTCTAGGAGTGACCACTGGGTTGGCTGAGCTTAGGTCAAGTGCCCATCCCCTGTCTGCACTGGGTAGAGAGAGAGAGAGTGAATCATTTCAGCTTCCAAATGCAAGATAGTAACAGAACTTTACCCTCCCACTAACGCTACCTATAGTCAGGGAGAAGAAATTTTACAGTAGGAAATTATGGTGGGGTGTTAGGGAAGAGGGAAACCGATGCCTAAGGAAAAAAAGAAATAAGAAAAAGAAAGCATCTACCATAAATTTTTTCATCTATTTTGACCTACCTGGAGTTTATAATAGTGCATGATGGAAGTTAAGCTAATTCTTCTCCAGATCGATATAATTATTTTGATCACTTTTATAAAAACGATGGTATGCTTTCCTATAACTGTGTTCTATAAATGGGCTAATTTGTCTTATATTGATTTGTGACTATTGTCCACAACTATTTCTAAGAGCACTATTCTGTTTCACTGACCAATTTCTGGTTTTGATTCAATATAATATAATTTTGAAAATCACTGCTTCAAAATAGGATTTTTATTTTTAAAGTGAGAACCTATCATCATTGCCTTCCTCTGGAAAAAAATATAATCTTACTTATTCTTCTGGACAAATCTGACACTGAGAGCTCTTCAGTTGCCCCAGTCTCCCTAACGTGATCAACTGAAGCCAGTTTAATTTTGTCCCACTTCCTCCTCCACAGGTGTGCACACCTGCACAGCACACCTGGGATCACGTGGGTGAAACATACATTACCTCATTAACATAGAAGCATTTGCCCCACGGGCTCCATTACAGCATATCTTCTTTACCACATGCCTTTTCCTCTGGTGCCAGAAAGACTGCAGCTGGGTCCACACCCCACTAGTAGCCATAAAGATTCTCTTATCTCCCAGGACAGGACACCAGGAAACTATTACCTTTGTCTCTCCCTTTCCCAAGCTTAGTCATTACCTCTCAAGTTCTCACACATATACAATAATCGTTGCAACCTGGATTAGGACAGCTGCTGGCTCTGTATGTACGGAGGCGTAATAAATCTTAAGCTCCCCCTTAAGATCTAAAAGAAAAACTTTTAGACTCCTTGAAGAATTTAATTTTTAGCGTGTCTCTTATTGGCAAGAGAATGTTGGATATTGGTTTTCTTTTTTGACTTTGCTCAAAGCCTATTTTTTATAGAAGAATTTAGTCATTTCACATTAAACATTATAGTGAAGCAGGGATGTATCTTCCAATACACTGAATGTTGATTGTTATTGTTCTGGTTATTTGCTTTAAAAAAATTAATGGTTTCTATAGTAGGGTTTCAACTCTATTTGCTTTTGAATAGGTGAGAAAATAACTTTTTAATCCACTTTTCCTAAAATTTAGCACTTTAAAAAGTATTTTTCCTTTTTATACTTTCCTAAAAAGTATTTTACTTTCTATGCTAAAAAAAAATTAAATTACCTTTGAAAAAGAGGGAAAACATATTCTATAAGGTAACCGCTCTGCATGTAGAGTGAGAACACCAGGCTTGAGTACTGGCTCCCTCAGAATATCTTTTTTACTTTTCAGCTATGGAACAATCCAAAAGTGATTTTTCACTCACCAATTTATAACGTTCTCTGCCTTATCTGCAACTGTAGTAGGTAGCTTAGGAACATATCCCTTACCCTTGGTCTAACAATATCTCTTCATCTCCTTCCAGAGGATTCCAGGATCTGTGTTGGTACTACATTGCATGATCCTGCTCCATTGACCATAGCCAACTGGGCCAGAGGTGGCCAGCTGAACCAAACTTGGCCAATGTTTCTTTCTCCTGGGAGTTCAGAATATGAACCTAAAGAGAGTTGAGTTAATCTCAGCGACTGCAACTGAAGTATGGAAGTCCAGATCTGTGAGGCAGCTATATTTTGCCTATTATGTGCCCCAAAGAACAGAGAAGGTATGTTTGCTGGGAACAATAGAGAGACAAGAACCTGGAGGCAAACAGAAGGAGTCTCACTTTTTCTTTCTCTCCATCACTATGTTCCAGAGCCATCTGTATATCCTTAGTTTTCTTTAACTTCCCTTTTATTCCTTGAGTGATCTTGATTTGAGTTCTCATCTTTGCAACAGAGAACCCTAACCAACACTACAGCATACAAAATCTACTTTTTTTTTTTTTTTTAAGATTTTATTTATTTACTTGACAGAGAGAGACAACTAGAGAGGGAACACAAGCAGGGGGAGTGGGAGAGGGAGAAGCAGGCTCCCCGCCGAGCCCGGAGCCCGATGTGGGGCTCGATCCCAGGACCCTGGGACCATGACCTGAGCCAAAGGCAGACGCTTAATGACTGAGCCACCCAGGTGCCCCCAAAATCTACTTTTTGACTTGAACATTAAAATAATTAACACGTAGGGCACCTGAGTGGCTCAGTCGGTTGAGCAGCTGACTCTTGGTTTCTGCTCAGGTGGTGATTTCAGGGTGGTGAGATTGAGCCCCTCATCAGGCTTTGTACTCAGCAGGGAGTCTGCTGGAGATTCTCTCTCTCCCTCTGCCCCTCCCCCCTCCTCTCTCGCTAAAAATAAATAAATAACTGTTTAAATAATAATAATAATAGGGGCACCTGTGTAGCTCAATCAGTTAAGCGTCTGCCTTCTGCTTGGGTCATGATCCTGGAGTCTCAGGATGGAACCCCTCATGGGGCTCCCTGCTCATCGGGGAGTCTGCTTCTCCCTCTGCCTCTGTCCCTCCCCCGCCCCACCGCTTGTGTTCTCTCTCTCTCTCTCTCACTCTCTCTCTCAAGTAAATAAATAAAATCTTTAAAAAAAATAATAATAATAATTAACATGGATTTGGGGGGTGTTTCTCTCTGCAGTGCCCATGAGTGAATCAAATATTTATTAATCATTTAGGGGTTCTCCTACTTTGTCTTCACATTAGGTGTAAAAATGCTCTCTTTTCATGGAAAATATAGTTTATCTTGATTTCCCTAACCACCAAAGAAGTACTTTTTGTAACATGTTTATATAATATAAAAATGTAGAAAGCTAGGTTTTCCCTCTCCATCTGTTTTCATGCTCTAGAAGTAACACTGAGGTTCATAGTTTGCTACGTGTTCTTACCTAATGTTTATACAAATATGTGTTGGGATTTTCTTTTACAAAAATAGCATATTGTTGTATATATTGCTATGCAAATTGTTTTTCCACTTAAAAAATATAACATAAACATTGTGCTAGTCATTTCCCTATCCCCATAGGTCATTTTTTGGCCTTTCTCTCTGCCCTGCTCCGTGTCCCAGCAGGCTGACCCCTATGGATGGTTTCACTCAGGCTCCCTTGCCAGAGGCTTCTGATTGGGTCCAGCCAATGGGAGGGACCAGCAGGAGATCAGAGCATAGGAGGGAGGAAGTCAGAGTGTTCCTTCCCTGCTTTCACCCGCCGCAGCTCTGTCTTTTGCAGTAGATTTATCCCTCTTTGGCTACAGTTCCACTTCTGGCCTGCCTCTATTGTTTCACATGTCACTGGGCTCCTATTATGTCCACTCCCTTGTACCTTAAGCCCTAGGGATGGTAATAGCTTTCCACTATTGCTAGTCTGTAGATACTTCCCCATCTCTTCTTATTTGCCTAACACTGCTCAACATCCGTAAATAAACCCTTCCTTAAAATCTCTTCCTTTGAGGGGTGCTTGGTTGGCTTAGTTGGTTAAGCATCTGCCTTCAGCTCAGGTCATGATCCCAGGGTCCTGGGTTCAAGCCCCACATTGAGCTCCCTGCTCAGCAGGGAGTCTGCCTCTCCTCTGCCTCTCTCTCTCTCTCAAATAAATAAGCAAATAAAGTCTTTGGGAAAAAATCTCTTTATTTGAACCATCTGGGGTGAGTTCTTTTTCCTCCCAGGACCCTCTTGTATACAGATATTTTTGTCCAAGGTGATACATGTAGCTGTCACTCAATTCATGAGTGGGTCATGATTTATTTACCCATTCCTTTATTGGTGGACATTTATCATATTTCCAATTGAACTGCTTATTACAAACAATGGTACAGTGAATATTCTCGGGTGTGGTCACGTGTATGTTTATGTACATTCCAGGTGAGTATTTCGTAGGAGAGATTTCTAAGAGTGGAATTGCTGGAATATAAGGCATACATATTTTGAATTTGATAACTATTTTCTCTCCCTCCTGGACAGAGAGTCAACAACTTCCTCTCCCTGGACATACGTACAATGAGCAACAAACAAGCTATAGCGATGATAAATAAAAAAGTAAGGCCCTAGTAAAACATGCCTGTTTAGACCATTAATCCAAAAGAAATCATAGATTTTTTTTTAAAGATTTTTTATTTATTTATTTGACAGAGAGAGACATAGCGAGAGCAGGAACACAAGCAGGGGGAGTGGGAGAGGGAGAAGCAGGCTTCCCGCTGAGCAGGGAGCCCGATGGGGACTATTCTAGAGATGGGCATGACCAGAGTCCACGAAAGGCAAGAAAACATTCACTGCGTCTTCTAGGAAAGATGTTGGGATAATTTGCCTTCCTTTTGGAAGGAGATATTAAATTTCTACTTCTTACCATTCATACATATTAATGGAAGGAACACTAAAAGCCTAGAAGAGTCTATCATTAGAAGACACAGAAAGTAAAAAGACATATTGATAGATTGATAATGGGGTTACGTGATGTCAGGACTACAAAACCTCATGAGTATAATTAAAAGACAAACAACTGAATGAAAGTAAACATTTCCTACATATGTAACAAGAATTAGTACCATATTGTAAACCATATCGCATAAGGAAAAAAGGTAACCCAACAGAAACATGGGCAAAGGATACAAGCAGATAATTCACATAAGAGGATCTAGAAAGGGGAAAAAAACCCGAACATATGAAAGGCGCTCAATTTCACTCATTCTAACATTACAACATAGGATTCCAAAGCATGGATGTATCACAGTTTAACCATTTCCCTACATGGTGGGAATTTAGATTATTTTTAATTTACAACATAAAATGCTCAATGAACATCTGCCTTGCCTCCTTGAATCTATTTCTGCTTTTGAGATATTAAGCCTTGTAAGCTTTTTTTTTTTAAAGATTTTATTTATTTATTTGAGAGAGAGAGAATGAGAGAGAGAGAGAGCACATGAGAGGGGGGAGGGTCAGAGGGAGAAGCAGACTCCCTGCTGAGCAGGGAGCCCGATGCGGGACTCGATCCAGGGACTCCAGGATCATGACCTGAGCCAAAGGCAGTCGCTTAACCAACTGAGCCACCCAGGTGCCCTAAGCCTTGTAAGCTTAAACCTAGAACATGATAGCAAACATCCTGGGGTCTGGGCCCCAAATAGAATTTGTGTAGAATGTGGATGTCCTCTGCAACTTACCATCAGCATGTTCTTTGGATTTTATTCTTAATCATGTGCTTAATCTAATGCACTTAGAGACTACTGGAACTTTTTCTGGTCAGATTAGTTCAAACAGTCAGAAATTGTTCTCTTTCCTTAAAATAAAGCTGATTGAGGGATTACATTGTCTGAATAGCTGTAGGATTCTGAAACTCCTTTATAAAGACTTACTTTATTTTTAGGTTTAAAAATATCTAGGGCGCCTGGGTGGCTCAGTCGTTAAGCGTCTGCCTTTGGCTCAGGTCATGATCCCAGGGTCCTGGGATCGAGTCCCACATCGGGCTTCCTGCTCTGCGGGAAGCCTGCTTCTCCCTCTCCCTCTCCCCCTGCTTGTGTTCCCTCTCTCGCTGTCTCTCTCTGTCATATAAATAAATAAAATCTTTTTTAAAAAAATAAATAAAAAAACTTTAAAAAAAGGACAAATAGTGCATTATTCCACTTATATAAGGTAGGTAGACTAGGCAAATTTATAGAAAAAGAAAGTAGAATAGTGGTTACCAGGGGTTGGGAGGAGAGGGAAATAGGGAGTTTTTGCCTCACGGAGGCAGAGTTTCCATTTGAGATGATGCAAAAGTTCTGGAAATGGATGATGGTGATGGTTGCAGAGCAATGCAAAGTTGGCCCACTGAACCACAGCGATGCCTCACCCCTTCCCAGAACACCCCACAACCTTCAGCTAATGCCACTGCACTGCACACTTAAAAATGATTCAAATGGTAAACTGTAGGTGTATTTTACAGTTAAAAACAAATACCGAAAAATGAAACAGAAAGCAATTGTAGAGGGAGGAGGGAAGCTCACTCTACAACTTAACAAACTAATTAGAGGAAAATGTAAAATTATTGAAGAGATTAGCCATATTAAGAAATTCAGGGGCGCCTGGGTGGCTCAGTTGTCAAGCGTCTGCCTTCGGCTCAGGTCGTGATCCCGGGGTCCTGGGATCGAGCCCCGCATCGGGCTCCCTGCTCAGCGGGAAGCCTGCTTCTCCCTCTCCCACTCCCCCTGCTTGTGTTCCTGCTCTCGCTATCTCTCTCTCTGTCAAATAAATAAATAAAATCTTTAAAAAAAAAAAAAAAAGAATAAGATGGAAGGAACTTTAAAAAA